>NC_082392.1:25980879-26267057 GCF_031168955.1 Gadus macrocephalus
AGATTGATTTCTGGTTGCCCGAATAGGCAAGTGGATTTTGGGTGGATGTTAATATAAAGGCTATTTATTCAAATGTTTTTAGAAACTGCAGAACAACCTTTTTTGCCGCAAAATAACACAAAATATAAGTATTTGCAATTGATCAGCGCGCCGTCTTCTCTTCTCACTGAAAGCGAGTTAACAGACACGCATCGCTTCAGTGCGAATATAGCCCCGCCTTCTGTCACTCGCAGTGCGTTCTCTGGCCGTGATTCGAAGGTGTTGGCTAAAGGTTAGCCCACAAAGCTAGCATCGCAAGTGCAGCGCCTCCGCGAACGGTTTAGGTAGAAGGAAAATGGAGTAGTGATGGGAGGAGTGCAGTTTGGAAGTACTTTGGATTGAGGCAAATTACCAAGGAAAGTCATATGCACAGCAATAGCGATCTTTTTCACGAAATTGGACCCTCACAAACTATATATTACATGAAAGCTGAGCCTCCACTTATTCCAACAGTCCAAACCATATCATTCTGTGACTAAAACTCGCAAATAACAACTTAAGAAGAAATGTCCCCTTTTCTTTTAACAACCAAAAATTAAGTATTACCTTTGTGATTTTTGTCCACAAAGTTGATTCTGGTCGAATAAAACCACCATAAACAGATAACCCAGTGTCTGGGCCAAATTTGGCAACTAAACATGGTATTTTCAATCAATGAATAAGAAGGTTTCTTAGGAAATAGGTAAATTGCCTTCAATCAGAAAAAATATTCTTCGGCGCAATCTAGTGGCCATATGTTTATTTGCGAGTGTTTGGCTTGGTGCATTCGAATATATTTGCCCTGAAATTTAAATAGAGGTGTCAAGTGTCAACATTTTAAGATATCTACCTTTATTTGTGTCTCATAGTAAGACATCGCTCCCAAATGATAACGACCAACTGATAATTATTTCAGGTGGAAATGTTATCTTCCACTTATGCTGTGTTCCATGGCTTTATTCACTAGCTATAGTGTCAAAGTTAGAAAATCCAGTATTGTGACTGACAACACTACTAGAAACGCGATTGTGATTATTCAGTTAGAGCTACAAGAAACGTGAAAGTTAAAAAAGACATATCTTTGCTACTACCTCTGACATTTAGTTAAGTACATTTGCATGAAATCATGCAGGTCTACATATAACTTGGCGATAGCTTTAATAGGTTGCAACGGTGGACTAAAATCACTTCATGGCACGATGTGACCGCTCGATAAATAAGTAAACAAAGGGAAGTTTGTTATTTTTTAAACACAACATGTGTGGAAGCTAACATTCAGCTTCAGTCTGAGATAGGATGATTTTTCTGAGCCCCCCCAAAACCAGGCTGCGTGCCTGGCAAAAAGAGGCCTGTTCAAGATTCTGATTATAATTTGGGCAAGTGAACATCACATTCGGGCAAGTTGAACCTGACCTGTACTTGCCCGATGGGCAAGTGCTTTTGAAACCTTAATGTCAACCCCTGCTTTTTATCGCAGCCTTTGTGATTTGTAAAATCGCATTATATTACATTGCGATTTTGGTTTGAATTTGATTAATCATTCAGCCCTTGTGCAGTGCAATACATTTGACCTTTAAGAATCTTCAGTTCAATAAATGTTATATTTCTGCATTATTCAGCAATGCGTTGTGCTTTTCATTCAGCCGTCGTTGTGTTCAAACGCATTTTTTGCATGAAATAATTCTTTATGTTATTTTCTTTCTGTCTTTCTTATTCTCTACACACATTCTTTGACCTGACTTCTTACAAAATGTTTCACTTTTAAAATGTTCATATAAGCTTGGAATCGCATGCTGCCATTCTAATTCTTAAAATAAAAAATATATGATTTTAAAATGGTAGTCAATGTCCTCCGCCCATTCTAATTTAAACTACCTCAAAATTCGTAACTTCGTAAATTTCTTACCGTTAACGTTCGTTCAAACATTTAACAAATCAACATACTTAAGATTTATATCTAATAGGGGTGTAACGGTGCACAAAAGTCATGGTTCGGTACGTACCTTGGTTTTGAAGTCACGGTACGGTACAGGACGGTACAGTTCATAGTTGAGTAGAAAATTAAAAAAAACTGCTTGTTTGTCAACAACAGAGAATGGCCGTAGATCAGCAGAAATGAAAACGCCAATAAACTTGGTTATGCATTTCTGAATTCCCAGACAGGGGGGAAAAAACGAGCTGGGTTTGCACAGCTCGTTTTTCTTTCACAGCAACGGTGATACTAACCCCTGGATGTTGCCTTTTCAAATGCCTGTGCTAGGGATGTGCATTTCTGGCAAAAATACTATTCGATATTCGCTGAGAAGTATTCGAATAATATTCGTAAATCGGTCAATCAAGAACCCCCCACACACGCACCTCGGATACACAAACACACAATGACACAGAGAGTTGAATTGTATGAATTCAATCTGTTTATTTCAACAATTGCCCCATCAACATTCAACGTCAAAATTATTTTAACCTGGGCTTAGGCAGATAGACCTACATGCACTGAAAACAGATTGCTATTTATTTATTTATTTTACTGAACACAGCCTGCATGACTGTGAACTAGACACGTCAATAACTTCAAACGGTGTGTCTTTTTAAAATTTGTTACCAGCATTCGTAGTGTTGATCAGCAGAGAAAAAGTCGCTTAGCAACCGAGGACGCTGGGGTTGATAAGTTGCCGTACTAAATGCGTGATACGACAGAAAAAAAAAGGAAAAATCCACTTTCCTTGACAGCGGTCATTATATGCTTAGCAACGGTGAATTATCAAACAATTATTCACCACCTGAAGTTGTGAAGGCCCATGCAAGTGAACGGAGCGTTCAACAGCATTGAGAAGAGCCGTGTAATAAATAATGATGGTCACATTCATTATTCGATATTCTACGTGACTGACTATTCGATTATTCGACGATCGTTGCCCATCCCTAGCGTGTGCATGTTAAAGTGCTGTACCTAGACACAGAGAGCCTGTCGGAGACCCTCTCTGTATCTTACGTGCGCATCCAATATTTTTTAACTATCCATCGACGCCATGGACCTATTGGTCGACGGAGATGGCAAGGGCTGTGATTGGTCCTAACAAAATCATTTCCGGAATCACTTCTCCGGTTTGACTTTGCACCTTAAGGACAAATAAAACACCAAATAAGATTTGAAAAGCTTTGGAAGTTTATTTTCAACACTGCTTACATGGTTTGTAGTCAACATATAAGATAGATCGGGCGGCAAATAGCATTGAGTATCCGACATCCCGACAGAGAGCTGCTGAGAGGTCTCCGTAGTTACGGAGTCGGAGTAGTTTACTTTGGCTAAACGGTCCGGGGGGAACTCCTAATTCAAGTTCTAAATTCAGCATCGCAAAACAAGCCTTTACATTCGCCATATTAAAGCTACGTACGCCACAATTACGCATCGCGGTACACCTCTGTAACCGAAACGAAGTGCCTGTACCGTGACGGTTCGATACAAATACCTATACCGTTACACCCCTAGTAGTTACGGAATCGGATTACGGAGTCATTGTAGTATACTTTGACTAAACGGTCCGGGGGGAATTCCGACTTCAAGTTTTAAATTCTGCATCGCAAAACAAGCTTTTACATTCGCCATATTAACGCCATGTACGCCACATTTACGCACCGCGGTCTACCTCTGTCACCACCCAGAAGTGCCTGTACCATAACGGTTCGGTACAAATACGTGCATCGTTACACCGCTAATATCTAAACAGTGTTTCAATGTAATTTATACTTTTTTCAAATGAGTTCAAACTTTATCGCAGCTAATTGTTTAACTCTTACACTTTGTGTGCTTCCAACTATTAGAATTTTTTGAATGGTGTACATGTTTACATTGTTTACTCCATTTAGACTTTTGAACTCTATTCAAATCGTTTCACTTGATTTAAGCCAGTCCGCATTTCTTTACGTCTTAAACAATCAGGCTTTATTGAAACATATTTTGAACCTCACTCTGCACTACATCCCTCACCGCATTTTCTGTAGGAAATGCATTTTCTACTTATGATTAATTATTTCTATGCTATCTCCTTAAACTGTCCTATATTCTACTGTAATGCAATTGTAAGAATGCATTTTGTTTGTAAATATTGCTATAATTTGTGATTCAAGATGTGGAGAAAAGGGAAAATCCGGTGTGTCATTTCGTCACTCCGCTGGATGGGAACATGGAATCTGAGGTCCATCGTCCATCAATGGTGAGGAGGAGGAGCTTAGCATCACCATAAAGCAGGTCTCCCACCATTCTTTGACGTCAACCATGACTTTAATGATGAAAATGTGCATAAATATTTTGAAATTGTGTTATTTCTAAAACACAATTCGGCTCCGGAACGTCTCTAGATAAACATAAAAAACACTGAGGCCTCAGCAGAGTCTGCCACCTAAAGAGGCTCCTTTTTAAGTTTTTCCAGACCGAATACACATAGAGTTTTCGGAATACTTTTAATAAGCAACCAATCAGCCATTTGTTTGCTATGCAAAATGTCCGTGGCATTACACAGCAGCCCTGCCACCCTGCAAAATAACCTGACATTAAGGATACAGGTGCTATTCTGAAAGGTGGACACCATGGGCCGAACACAAGGATTATTCTTAGCACCTTGGTCCGTTCGTTTGCCAACCATTTCATTTGTGTTTCTTAGGCAATTGCCACAGAGGGAAATTACTGGAAAAGAAGAATAGAAATCGTGATAAGGGAGTATCACAAGTGGAGAACATACTTTAAGAAGAGGGTAGGGTATTAAAAGTTGAAATGTGCAAAACCGACTAACATGATTGATTGAAATAGATGTTACATATTTTTGTAATCTGTGTGTTTTTTTTCAGTTACAGAAGCACAAGGATGATGATCTATCCAGCCTGCTACAGGTATGTTAGTTCTTTCATATATTGTTATTGCAATGCACTGTGACAAAAGAGCCGTCAAAATCAAATCAAAATCACATTTGGTTGGACCAAATGTGTTTTGCACGCTATTCTAAATTCTTAATAATAATAATAATGGATTGAATTTATGTAGCGCTTTTCTAGACACTCAAAGACGCTTTTACATTGAAGGGGGAACTAACCACCACCAGTGTGTAGCACCCACTTGGATGATGCACTGCAGTAAATCTGCACCAGAACGCTCACCACACACCAGCTTGAGGTGGAGAGTGAGGGAATTAATGTGTCAGCCAACTATACAGGAGGATGATTAGGGGGCCAGATTGATTAAGCCTGGTTGGGCCAGGACACCGGGGAAACCCCTACTCTTTGCGATAAGTGCCCTGGGATCTTTTATGACCTCACTGAGTCACTAGTCTTCATTTACATTTAGTGCTATATGCCTTGTAAATGTTGCTATGGCTTTCCAATTACCAAATTGATTGCCTATAATAAGTAAAGTACACGTACATTTAGGGACACTTTACAAGTGCACTTAAATATTTGTATTGCATGCTGTATCGTCATGGCAATGCCAGACAAGTGAGTTACACACTGAATATTTGCTCTGTGTAGTATAGTCTTGATCAGACATCCTCTAGTTCAGGGGTCTTCAACTAAAATTGATCAAGTTACTCAACAGTTGCTAAAAATTCCTTTCAAGAAAGGTCCGAACCTCTTACCTACCACCTCCTAATAACCTACTTTTGTCAAATACAATCAACACGGCATATTTCCTTATAATTTCAGAGGAATTTATTTTCAATTTCCAAATAGCTTACAAAGTAAAGTAACACATATGATTTTTTTTTTTTTTTTTGCCACCCTCCTCTTCGGAGGGTTTCTTTATATTTAATGAAGCATATGTAAATTGTCCGTTACATCTGAAGACTCATCAATGGCTAAGGATATGCATGGGGCACTCTGAACAGCCGCATCAAGCTGTGACAATGCGTCATCTGATAACATTTCGGATTTTTCTGGTGGTCGTTGCAGCTGACATTGGGATTTGCTTGATTTTTTTCACACAATTCATCCCTTTGTTTACCTTCAATTAACGTCTGGGCAGTGGCGTTCAAGCCCTCCTTCACAACCGTCGCGTCACTGAAAGTTTTTTTATGTTGCCCCAAAATCCATGCAATCTTAAGTGAGCATTCATTTGCATGTTGCTGGCCTGTAAATGAGTGTGTGAAGACTCGTGTAGGCCTCTCATACTGAGCTCTCAGCTCGGATATTTTACGCGCTCTTACTTCTGACTTCCGGGGATACTTTTCCTCGAAGGATCTGTGTTTGGATTCGTAATGACGCTTAATATTCCCGCTTTTTATCAGCGCAACAGTTTCAACACATAAAAGACAAAACAAAGGTTTAGTACTGCCTTGTGGGAGAATGAACATGTATTGGTCTGTCCATTCATCTTTAAAATGTCTGTTTTCGTGACCAACTTTCCTAATTTTCGAGCATGCCATTTTCTCATTCATGAGTGCATGATCTTCGCTCTTGTGAAGATCATTACTTTTTGCTGTTTTTATGCTGTACTAAGGACTATTCTGCCGTTAAATTTATATTTCAGTGAGAAATGTCTTTATCAACATAATCATGCTTTGTATAGTGAAATATAAAAATAGATATATATATCGCATTATTTTAAATTGGTCATGGGTCCGGATAGGACCGTCACTTGGTCCGGACCCGGACCGCGGTCCGGCGTTCAGACATGGGGGACTCGAGTCACATGACTTGACTCGAGTCAGACTCGAGTCGCAAATTTGAGGACTTGAGACTTGCTTGACTAACACTGATAAAAGACTCGACTTGACTTTGACTTGGTCTTCATGACTTGAGACTTGACTTAGACTTGAGACAGATGACTCGAAATGACTTTTCTAAAGTTAGATTATAGGTTGGATATGTGATTTGCGATACGCCAGGAGATTTTGAAAAGACGCAACTCAAATGGTCCTACCCCCTCTCCTTCAACGCTGACTCTGACTCCACCCATTTCAAGTACATGGACACGCAATCACACAAGAGCGCGAACACAGATGCGCGAGAGTGGGCCAGGGCAGGCTAGCTAGGTTGGAGTTTAGGGTTGTATTCTAGCGCTAGGTCCAAATGATGTGGATTAGCAAGTAAACTAGCTCCAGTAGCTACCACAGGATAACAACAAACAGAAGCTTGCTCTGGCACGAGCTTTGAGTACGTGCACGTGCACGAAGAGGTCACGCGTGGGGGGGGGGGGAGTGCAGTACGACCGTTTTTCGACCGTGGAGTTTTTCGAGCCCTGCCCGTTCCACAGATGATTAACTTGTTTAATTTTCATGTCAGTAGGCTACTTCTAACTCAGTGGTTTTAAGTGTCTTTTTGTTCAAGGTGGAGGTACGAGTTATAGCAGCCCCTGCATCAAGTGCACCTCTTGAACGTGTGTTCAGCCATGGTGGGGTGATAATGTGACCGCATCATTCAGAACTCAGTGACAAAGTACTGTCAAATTATTTTTTTTGCAAATGCAATGCATTGTAAGTCGATGTATGTTGCGAGGCAGCAAGATTGCTACCAGCTTTCAGGCTTGTGTATTACTATTTCCCCTTCCTACAGTATGTGTATGTGATATTACTTTTGAAATATTCTTTTTTTTCATGTCTGATGCCATGTGTTGCAAATAATATTCTACAACATGTAGGGAGATTGAGTGATTGACTTGAACTGTTGTCGTATACAGCTACCTAGAGGTTATATTTGATTCTGTTCATAGGTTGGAGGTAATGATCATAAAAAACATTTTCAAACTATGCTCATAATGGTTTTGGAATGTTTTGAATAGTTTGAGTTATTGTTATTGTTATGACCACATGGCTCAAGCGTGGCATAACAAATTGAGAGACACGCAGTGACAAGTTTTTGGTATATTTATTTAACAATAAAAGGCCCTAACAAGGAAATTAAGTATCAGTGTAGATGGCAGCTTAACTATGTGTAATGTGTTATGGACTGGTGTAGTGAGAATGTACAACAAAACCAAAATAAGGACGATGAGGTTTGGCAGCAGCTTCAGTCACCCAGCAGCGAGAGACCGCAGGCTGGATGTCTTTCTCCTTTTATAGGCCAATCAGGTCAATCAGTTGCACCTGCTGCAGAAAAGGAAGAGCCAAATGGCCCAAGTAGTGAAGCAGCGCCTCCCCCACCACACAGGGGAAGGACACCTTCCCTGACCGCCATGGTATACGTTACCAGGGGGACGTAACATTGTTAAGACATTGTTATTGTTAATGTTGAAATAAAACTCAACTTATGAACCACTCTCTTTACCGATTTTTAAATGTGGAAACTGGGTTAGATCATCAGATTTTTGTATGACTTGACTTGTGACTTGCTTGACCTGAGCAATGACTTGACTTGTGACTTGCTTGATTCTCACCACAGTGACTTGGGACTTGCTTGAGACTTGAAGGTTATGACATTAGACTTGCTTGTGACTTGCACATGAATGACTTACCCCCACCTCTGCCGGCGTTTGAGGATGCCTGCTCTAGTTGAAGTATTTCGCTATCTAACATGTTCCTTCTGCTCCTTTTTGTAAACTGCTGGCATGAGCTGCACTTCCTGTAAATAATCGACAACTAAATTACTAATTGGTAATTTTCAGCAGGAAATGCATTTTCTAGTATGAGCTGTAATTCATAGCATTACTGTCTAGGGCTGCACGATATATCGAAAATGTATCGTCATCGCACTATCAACGCTTGCAATAGACATAACGCAAAGATTACTTAAATGGCGATAAAATGTAGTCTGCACCAGAATATTTCACATACTTTTCAATTATGTTTTATTTCAGCAAACTAAAATACTGTTTTGGTTCTCATCCCCTATCCACCCGCAAGGAGTTCTTTACCCGCCCGCATCTCCGCCCGTGAATTTTAGGGACGTCACAATCCGCCCGTTTGAGCAACTTTTATGCGGGTACCCGACCCGTTGCAGGACTCTGGTGACTCTACGCACATTGTTTGCACTCGAGATTAACACATGCACTTTAGTTTAACCACATTTTTGCTGATTGTTCATTGTGTAAGCTTTTTTGGGCCAAGAACTCACCATAAAGGTATATCATTGTTTTATTACTGTCAAATTATTATTATTTTATGTGCTTTTAATATCATCATTTAAGCAACCTTAACTCCCCGGACCCCATTCTGCAACACCTTATTGGCTCAACAAATGAATGGTTTAGAAGAAGGCTACCAGGTTTGAAAAGAGGATACAATGACAATTTTATTTTGTTTACAGTATCAGAAAATGTTTAAGGGTGCAAGATGACTTATTGCCAGCATTGCAGGTGTAGCTACATTTTTCCCAATAATGGAAACGATGCATTTCTTTTTAAAATTTCTGCATCAGTCTATGTTGGAAACAAGTAGAGTGAACAAAAACATTCAATATCGCAAGCCATCATTATCTTAATAGAATAATTTCGCATGTGTTCCAAATATCGTGTAGCCCTATTACTGTCACATGTATTGTGTCACACTGGCCATACAGTATGTTTGCATACGAGTATATATATCATAACTGCTTATTTCCAGCATGGGTTGTCATTGTATATTTATTTAGTTCTAAGTAGAGCTGTCAGTTAATCGCGCGATTAACGAAAATATTTTATTTACAAAAAAAAAAAAAGATTTTTTTTTTTTTTTTCTTTGGCTCAAAACAAAGAAGCAGTATGGTGATAAGAGAATTAAAATGAGAAGAATTATGGGACAAAAAAATCAAGGGATATTTAGCATAGAAAAAGAATTTGCGATTAATCGCGATTAATCGTGAGTTAACTATGACATTAATGAGATTAATCACGATTAAATATTTTAATCGCTTGACAGCTCTAGTTCTAAGATGTTTATAGGTTGCATGTTAGCAAGGTCGTACAACAAGTGTCGCTATCTGGGCTCTGCCTGCATCGCCTCCCATTGTGCCTGAGCGTGATTTTGAATAACATGAATTTAAGCTCTTTAATACTAGTGCAGGTCTCCAGACTAACTTTTTTCACTAGGAGCACTGTGACCCCTAGCTGAAAAGCTAGGGGTCACAGTGCTCCTAGTGAAAAAAGTTAAGGGCCAAACCAATCAATTTTTTCACTATATTACTAATAAATATTTTGATTATGGATGCAGAAATTACAATGTGCGGTTTCGAATTCAGTGTCACATTTTATTGTGATTCTCATCTATACCAATTTTTTCCCCGTGTGCGCGCATGCATTCGACGAGCACGGAAGCGACAGTCTCAGGGCTTGTTCACACTATTTCTCCGTCCGTCGGCAGAAAGCGATTTGATTGGCTGCAGTAGGCGTCTACAGAGACTAGTCCCCTGAACGTCAAACACGCCCTCAGTCATCCGCCGACGGACACATGTAGTGTGAACAAGGCATCACGAGAGTGCGCCCGCTTGTCGTGCCGCTTGACAGGATGCTGTGCCTCCTCTCTGCCCGCTCGCCTCACCATTGAGAATGCAGCAGGCGCGTCAAACGTCTCCCGTGTGAAAAGCCTTTTATGGCACATTAAGTACCCGCGGGTACCCGACGGGTGACCAGCACAATTTGGATGAAACAGGTGAAAAAAAAAGGAAGGTAACTGTGTCGGACACGGGTGCAGGTCGCGTCGGACGCCTGAACACTCGTGAGACTGTCGCTTCCGTGCTCGTCGAACGCATGCGCACACACGTGGAAACAGTTGGTATAGATGATGCGTTTTTAAGTATTGCGGGTACGGGAGGATGCAGGTTTCCAAAATAAGACCCGTAGAGGACTGGTCAATAGTTTGCGAATTGTTCAAACACACGTAGGAGGTTGTGAAATCGTTCTCCTAAGTTATCACAGGGACGTTTACGCATGCTGTTTAATCTCTAGGACCCTCCCCCTCCACACATGAGCCAGTAACAGTGGCCATTCCCTATCCTAATAATATTGGATATGTTTTGCTATACTTTTAACATTGCATGCCGTCGTGAATGACTTCAAAGCTTGTGTGGTGCACTGTGTTCCAATGCTTGAAGGGGCCGGAGGAGCAGTTCTCCCTGTTTGGAGAAGTGTTTCCAGACACACTCCGTGTCTCCTTTTGTCAGGACGAGGAGAGTGCTATGCGGCGCGTAGCCCGCAAGGTCCACGACTCCCCCATCCCCATGGAGATGGACCAGCTGTTCGACATGGACGTCCTGATGTCTGAGTTCTCAGACACCCTGTTCTCCACACTGGCCTCCCACCAGCCCGTAGCCTGTCCCAACGAGCGTGACATCGGTGAGCAACTATGTTTCAGGGACCAGCTCCTTTGTTATTGGATATATTTATTCAATTTAGCAATTTTAATACAGGTGCAACCAGAGTACAGTTGTTTCAATACCGATACCAGTATCGCAAATGCCTCCGATACTACCTAAAATGGCACACACGATTAGCTCATTTACCACACCTGCAAATAAAATCACAAACATATGTTATGCTGCGTTCGTTTATGGTTCGGAAAATCGGAAGTGGGAAACTCTGAATATCCGACCTACGTGTGTTTGAGCTATCAAGTCGGAAAAACATGGATGCTCGCGCAAAACTGCAAGAATACAGATTTTTTTATTATCATATAAGTAAATGATCTAGTTTGACTGAAAAATTACATTTTTTTCCAGACAAACTAGATGATAAAAGGAAGTTCTGTAGAATTAATACTCTGTATATCTATTTACATCACTTTTTTGTCATTCAGCATTTGCTTTTATCCAAAGCGACTTACAATTCATTCAATCATTGTCAATTTTGACAGCAAGTGAACTCACTATTGAAAGTACTGTATGAGTTACTGTACTTTAAGGTGCAACTTGTACAATTATTAGTTAAGATCTGTCAAAGATTATCTTCAATTATCAACACTATGTGAAGGAAGATGAAAGAAAGATGCTCCATAATGGTTAGAATAACCTGGGTTGTCACCACATCCTTCTGTTAATATGCTGCCCCATATTCGTTTAGAATTTAGAGATCTGATTCTTCCAAATTGAACACATTGCACCTTTTTAACTTTACTTTATTGGGCTTCTACTTTATGTTCCAGAGCAATATATCATAGGCGATAAAAGTGGAGTGTTTTAGTTGGTAATTGGTTGGGTCTCAGTGGACTGCAAGAGGAAATCATAAGGCCACCCTAGCCGTCAGGTTTATGCAACAACGGAATGCTGCTTCATGCCAAGATGTGATTTTTTGTACTTTTACTTCAATAGAATTTTAATCTTGGCCAGAAACTTCTATTATATGAGGGAGATATTTTTTACTTTCATTTATAGGGCCTGAGTAGTAGATTTTGGGTAAGGATACACAATGGTCTTCCTATTCCCTTTGCTGTCTTTTAGTTTACACTGCTCTTGTGGCCAGAAGTCAAACTTAAGGTGTAGGGAACATAGTGGCACCACAGCATTTAGGCTGCGATTGACTTGGGGCGAGGGTGTGTGCCAAACCAGAGATTCATCCCTTTTCTTTGTCCAGCTCATGCGGTGAACGCAGACATGATTCAGCCTGGACTCATAACCTTGCAGCCAAACCTGGACTTCATGGATTCTTTTGAGCCACTGCAAGGTAGAAGCCTTTGGAAACTACACCCAGAGAGCGTACACATGGAGGATAATTCTACCCTTAGCAGGTCCAAGATGCTCACGGTCATTCCCTTTTCATCTAGATGTTGATAGAACATTTAACACAGTATTAATCAACGTGTGTAAATCACAAGCTGTTTTGTTGTACTAGTACCAAGGTAATAACATGGACTACGGGCACACTGCAAGCCTTACTGCTGAATTTGGACTTATTCCTCAGATTCCCATTGGTTTGTTTCACTTTTTTTTTTTTTTTTTGGCCAATATCAAATTCCAGTGTGAACTAGTCACAGTCTGAACTGACTCAATTGTGCCAGATAACATAAAAAAAAGACTCACACAGCACACTGTGGTACCAAGTAACCATGGAGGCCACTGAAGTCAGTGTTGACAGTGTCCTTAATACGTTAATTTGCAGTGGAAGCCAGCGATGTGAGCAGTTGATAAAAATGTATTTTTGTGAAGCAATGGCTAGAACTTCTTTTTGGATGTTTGTGTGGTTGCGGGACCGGCAGGAGTGGTGGTATCAGGACGGTAATGGCTTTACAAAAACACATTTCCTCCTAAATTAATGCCATGATGTCAAGGGTAACATTAAATACATGACTACCATGTACTACAAATGTCACAGTCCCTCTACTGACTACCTCCATCATAGCGGTCTTCCATGTTTCTATTCACAGAGGAACCCCAGCCAGTGCAGAAATGGGACGAATGTCGTTCTACAAAGACGTAGTAGTCCACTTCAAAAGATCTGACCTGTATCTGATTTTTAGAATCGAAAATATCAAAATCCATTCGATCTTTGCTATTCAAAATCAGATACAATTTGTATATGAGCAAAAAATGCATATGTCAGCAGTTTCCGCTTGCAGTGTGAACGAGGATTGTTATTCCTGACTTATTCCCCCATTGAAAACACAAGCCTGTTAGTCTGATGTTTTAGCAGCACACTAACATAGAGAATGTTGTCATCAGACTTGTTCCACAGCCTGCGTCAGCCCTTCCTCCCCACTGTCTCCCCTACTGCACCGTCTCTTTCCCCTCTACCCAGCAGCAGCTCACAGGTAAAGGCCAAGCGCCAACAACTCTCACACAACCACCCCGTAATACAAAACGCCTCAAAAGACAAGTCAAAGCAGCCCTCAAATCTGCCCTTCTGATAAGAAAACTGCTATAAATAACTACATAGATATGTTTTTCAATGAGCAATACAATTGCTTCAAATATGCTCATGTGATATTTCAAGCGATTACCATTTGGAAAGGAAAATTCATTAAATGCAAGTTGAACATCATTAGGCAGACATATTTGATCTATTAGGTATACAAGTTGTAGCATAGACTTCTAGGGCACCAAAAAGCCCAAATACAACGCCACATTTTTTGGCCCTAATAGTTCCACAGTTTTGTCCTAGAAAATATATTCTAATTACAAATTGTTCAGCTTGTATTGAAATCAACGGCTACTACGTTATACTAATATACAAAAATATTATTATAACATCTCTTTATCCCTCTAATGGCTGAATAGCGGATGCATTTTTACATTTTGGGTTGCTCTTGTTTTACTCTATTTTTGACCCCTTTTTGATCTACTGTTTTAGCTCAATTAAAACACTGAGATAGAAAAATATCTGAGTTTTAGGAAAGATGGTTACGACCCACGAAAACTTTGTGGTACTTTTTTAGTACGGTTGTTGTGTTACTGTTATGAGTGTTATAATGAGCGAAATTGAATGCGAAATGCCCGACACAACGTAGCAAGTGACGCTGCCCTTCTTTCTCTAAATTGGGAACTTATTTCAGTTCGCAGTTTTAAAAAGGCATAGATAACTATGTATGTATTGCGTTTCTCCATTGTCCTGCATGGCAGAAACAAGAGTTTGTATCTGACCCGGGTTGCCTGTAGGGCTGATTAGTGTTACAGCTAATTGTTGTGATCAAGGTTAAACAAGTCTGTGTTCTTCTTTCTAAAGGTCACTCAGTATTGACATCAGGTATTGATCAGGTATTATCAGAAAAAAATCATTAGTTAGATAAAAAATTGAAAAATGTAGCATGAATCATAGTAAGGGGCCTGGGCGCCCTGCATTGATAATTTTCTGGCAATTTCTTATTCACCTTTTTTGGCCATCCCCCACACAAGTCCTATGGGGCCGTAGATGTTGGATTTTGTTAAATATATGTTAAATATTAGAGATGTCCCGTTACCACTTTTTCAATTCTGATACCATAGCTTAGGCTAGCTGCCTATACCGATATCTATCCGATACTTTGTTTTACTCTCACAAATAATAATAATTAAAATAATATGGAACCACTTTGCTCATGATTGCCAATAAGCCATCTTCAAACATCTCACTTAAGAAAAGCGTTAAAAAGTTTAAATGGAGTTAACAATGTAAACATGCACACAAAACATACATTCAAAACATAAAGTGAAGAGTTAAACAAATGGCTAAATGGTTAGAGTTTGAATACATTTGAGATAATATAGACAATAGCTGAGCTGTTAAAGATGATAGTTTGAAATGGTCGAATCAAGTGTGTGTGCTTGTGCGTATGCAATGCATGCGTGTGTGTCATCACATGTAGTAACCAGGAAGTGTTATTGACGTTATTCTTTCACATCTGGTTAGTCGAAATAAGTTCTTGTACGAGGGATGGGCGTGAGGAATCGATTACTCGAGTACTCCTCGTTACAAATGAACTCGCTTGGTGGACAGGCAAACTCGAGTTTGCATATACACACACAAACAAAGCTTATGTATCAATTTTCTGTGCGGCGCTGTCATGCCAAATTTGTACCGGCTGCCAAATTTGTACCGGCCTACGTCATCAGTTGTTGACAACTTGACAACTGATTTGATTGGGTTGTCCGTTGCCGGGCAGGTTTCAAAAAACATTCGGCTCATGTTTCCAAAGACGAACATAATACAGATAACGGATCGCTAGATAACACTTGTTTTTACTTTATTTTTGTATTGTATTGAATTGTTTAATCGAATTTAGCTAGTAAACTGAGTGTTTATAGCAGGTTTCAAAAACCTGTCTTGTCACGCTCAATGAAGGAGTGCAATGAACGAGCATGAAAGTTCGCGAATGTTCAACAACCTTCCTACGTCATTCGACGCGATCGCCCGTTGCCAGGCAACAGACGATCGCGTCGTCTGTTGCCAGGCAGGTTTGGAATTTGTCAACAACTGATGACGTAGGCCGGTACAAATTTGGCGCCGGTACAAATTTGGCATGACAGCGCCACTAACGCATGTCGTGGGCACAAAGCAAATGAAATGTATCAAATTTCTGTGTGCCGCGTGCCGTGCCGTGTGCAGAATTCAAAAAGTTAAGAGATGGCGGTTAAAGCAAAGCGCTGCGAAGAATTGAAATACTTTAAAGAAATAGGAGATCTTAAGGTGAAATGTAAAATATGCCAAGCGAAATCGAGCTACCAGAGTACTACAAGTACTATGCGGCAACATATACTCCTGAAACACAATGGTGAGTTCGGGAAAGCAGACCCGCAGCAACCAAGTGTGTCGGCTATTTCACCGCCGCAAGACGCAGCTGTAATCCCGGCCGTGTAGAGAAGATCACAACGCTGAGTATTTCCATAGTCCATTTGCTGCCGTTTTATTTGCAGCTTAAATGATGTGCAATGGTTAGGCTAATTGTTTTTTTTTTTTTTTTTTAAACCGTTACAGGCCTTGGTTCAACGTGATTTAAATTGTGAGACGCATATTTATTTTTGTAAGGAAAATGTGTTTTGAACGTTTGCAAAAATAAATAATGAATACTCTGACTGTTTTGATGGAGAATAAGCATTACATGTTTGGTTGGTAATATTGCCGTTCATCATCAGGCCTATTCCTGCTGCAGATGCGTTGGATTCTAAAAAAAAGATTTGATTAAACGAGTACTCGATTGATCCTCGAGGAATTCCTTCGATCACTCGAGTTTGGAATTTACTACTCGTGCCCATCCCCAGCTTGTACGGTTGGACTCCTTGGAGTCTTTCATATGGCATATCGTTGGTGTAGATATCATGACGTGAAAAAGATAGTTTACATTAGCATTTAGCTTCTACCGGGAGTACATCGTATATGTAAGAAGCAGCTAGCCTCTAGCCATAAAAATGGGGTCCCGACACAAACGCCCAAATTATAATAATCATATTTCCAATTTATTAATAATTTTAATCGATTGGACGTCCTCAAAGTCCGAAATTGTTAGCTTTTGTGGAAGCCAAACTTGTAGCTATCACAACATCTGTGATCAGCTGTAGCCGAGGTTACAACCGTGCAACAACCGTGCAACAACCGTGCAACAGCCAGACCCTGGCTGTTGCCATTTTTTCTTCTTTAAGGTTGAAATACAGCCACACTGCTGCTGACTTGGTTTTTCAACAGGTAGCTCTCATGCGGTAGCTCTCATTTCTCCACTCCGATATCTGATCCAGCGTAATTGGCAAATATCGGCCCGATGCCGTGGATCGGGTTCGGACTTCCATATAAATTCTATTTGTACCTCGTTAAGCTGTTACAGCCTTTTAGGATATCCCAATATTGTGTTTTCTATATTTTCTAAAATATTCAACTTTAATGCATGTATATTTCTTGGAGACTTCAGACTTCACAATTCGGTAATATTTCTACATTTAAATTCAATCATCACATTTAGATCTTTGCACTGATCGAAAAATAATTTCTATATTTCTATGTATAGATTCTTTCTATAATTATTTTATACGCGCTTCGTATATTTTCACTTCGTCTCTTTGACTTCCATTGAGGTCCAGAGTCTGTGATTTCACCACGCTTTAGCCAAAGCAGGATCTAATTAAGGTTAAACATTTCTGACATGGACCCTTGCAGCAATGATAATTCATGTAGAACCAATGATGGGGCATATAGATAAGATTCCATCTATCTAGCCTGATCATTCTTCAACCTTAATTCAATAACCTAGATGTGAACGAATTCCCTCACCTTTGTTATCATCATTCTAATACTCACACCTGCAAAGTTGTCGCTTATCGGCAACAATCGCTGTTTTCTTGGTCTATTGGGTCATTCACGTGAATCGCGTAGAACCGGAGAGGTTTTTTTTTGGGGGGGGGGGGGGGGGGGGGGGGGGGGGAATCTCAGCACTTCAGAATCTTGAAGCAAACAGCGCCAACTGAGCTCACCTTTGGATGAGACGCCTGGCTACCGCGTGAGTCTGATGGAAACTCTTAACGCCAATTTGAAGTAGGAGTGTACGGTATAAATGGTATAGAAAGTAAGTGAATTTGCGCTACGGTATGGATTTTGACATTACCGTGAGACTTTACCGTACAGATTTTTACAGCGATATTGCCTTCGCAGGCAATATGCTATTGCGCAAGCATGCAGGCGCGACGTAAGCGCGCCTGCGTGCTTGCGCAATAGTCCCTCACAAGCTCTCATTCCCCACCGTACGAGACAGACGCTGGTACCGTGAAGCTGTCTCTGCATATAGGACATTGCTTCCGCAGGCTTTTTCCAAAGCCAGTCCCCACTACAAAATGCCAGGGGTGGAACGAGATAACAAACGCTGTCACTGTTTACCTGTGTAAGGACAATGGTTCCCTTTCAAAATGTCGATAGAAAGGGCTTTAAAGAGATGGTCAAAACACTCAATCCCTGGTATGCGTTACCTGCCCGCACATACTTCAGCCAAATCGAGATGCCAGAACTTTACGGCAAGGTCCGCAAGCAAGTGGAGAAACAAATCCATGCTATTAAACATTAGTGTTTTTCGGAGATGGAAGTAACTTGAGTAACTTTTTATGCAGTTTTGCTGCCCTACCAGTATTTTACCCCTTCAGAAGCATTTATATACGAAATTAGAAGATAAAATTAAAGGTTGGGTATGCGATTTGCGAAACGCCAGCAGATTTTGAAAATACACAACTCAAATGGTCCTACCCCCTCTCCTTCAACGCTGACTCTGACTCCACCCATTCCAAGTACCTGGACGCGCAATCATGCATGAGCGCGAACAGAGATGCGCGAGAGCGAGCCAGCGAGCCAGGCTAGCAAGGGGAGATTTCTGAAAACGCCGGTTATGTGTTGTCGTGTCAACGGGGAGAAACGGGATTTTAGGTTCTGAAGCGTCACATTATGCACCAGGAAATGCTTAACGTTATGTGAGCGCCCGCTGTACCGTATTGGTCCGAATATAAACACAAACCCCATTGTAAGACGACCTATATTTGGAAAAAAGATTTGAAGACCAGATCTTGTTTTTATGAAAAAATAAATTGTATTCATTGAAAAAATATACGAAAATAAAAAGGCATAGAATAAAACACTGCATTGCCACTAAACAGTAGTGAAAATAGGCCGTACTGATGTGTACACCAAAGACTATTCCTGACAGTCCTCTGCCCCGCTGTGTTCGCTCTGGCTGTGGTCGCTCCGAACTGTTTCGGCCCGTGGCAAAGCGAGTCATCCTCACTGCTGTCCAAGGCATTTTGAGACGCAGCATTTATTTAATGCTCATATGACCTAGTGCTGAAAAAAGGTTATATGAAAAAGTGTGAGGGTAGCGGTGGTGCGCTAAACTTGTTCTGTGAGCAGCTGGATGTGAACCATGGTGTGAAGGAAGTGAACACAACGATTGATTTTCAACTGTGCGCGCATGCACTGGTGTAATTGAGCTGCGCTGCTATATATCTTTTTTTATCAATGTAACGAGTTGCGAGTCTAGTGCAGGCTGAGTTTTTTTTTTCCAGCACCCCCTGCTGAGAATACGTTCTCGCGGCTATGGTTGCACCAGATGTTATAAACATTAAACGGTCACATAAATCATTGCTATTTTTAGAAAATGTATGTTTGTTTCATATAATTGTATTGGAAGTCCTGGTTTTCACTAGGGTTGCTGCGGTGTGGACATTTTCACAACGAGTAATACACTCGTCTCAACACCGGTATTACCGAGTATAAACGGTATAAACTTTGAAACTAGGTCAACCGCCACACGAGCATCGGTTTTTAGACCCTTCTCGTCCTTCAGTGGCCGCCAACGTTCGAAAGCAGCGCCTAGGATTATTCTTGATTTCAGTTTTTCTCTTTCAGCGTTTTTATTATCAATTACTCTCTGAAAAAGAGTTTTCCTTCTCTTTGCTGGTGGTGGTGGTGGTGGTGGGGATGGTGGCGTCTTGTCTGCAATGGAAATTGTCTTCTACTGCTAGGTCCAAATGTGGATTAACTAGTTCCAGTAGCTACCGCAGGATAACAACAAACAGGAGCTTGCTCTGGGTCACGAGTACTGCACGAAGGGGTCGCGCGCGGGGCGCGGGGGAGGGGGAGTGCAGTACGACCGTTTGATTAATGTACTTACTGTCCAATGCAACGAGGTGGCAATCCAAATGATTGGCTGGAGTTTTTCGAGCCCTGCCCGTTCCACAGATGATTGACTTGTTTAATTTTCATGTCAGTACTTCTAACTCAGTGGCTGTAAGCGGGTTACGATAAGGATTTCAAGTAATTTTGCAAAAATGGCCAAAAAAGCAAATTCCATACTCAACCTTTAACATACCGTGATATAATACCGTTACCGTCTATGCCTCAAATCATACCGTGATATACAGTACATTTTAGTCCATACCTTAAAGCCCTAATTTGAAGGAACTATCTTATGTTAAATTCGAGGTAAGTCAAGCTTTTTGGAACAAAAACAGCTATTTATTTGCTTGATTCAACTAACGTTAGCTATCGCTTTTTTGATGTGATAATTTACAATAATATTGTATTTTTTAGGACCGAGTCAACGCAGAGTACTGCACGAACATAGACCTTGTATAAAGTTAGTTAGGCTTAGCTCAGGAGGTAGAGGAGTTGTCTTGTAACCGAAAGGTTGCTAGTTCTAGTAGTTGGTGGTTAATACACACATTGACACACCAACAGCAGAGTCAACCATGCAAGGCAGGAGCAGTTAGGGTTAAGTGTCTTGCTCAGGGACACATCAACACTCTGTTAGGATGGGGGGTCCTCCTAGGAGCTGGGGATCGACCCCCATCTTAACAGAGTGTTGATGTGTCCCTGAGCAAGACACTTAACCCTAACTGCTCCTGCCTTGCATGGTTGACTCTGCCGTTGGTGTGTCAATGTGTGTATTAACCACCAAAGCGATGTAAGTCGCTTTGGATAAAAGCGTCTGCTAAATGCCCTAATTGTAATTGTAAATGTCCTAGGCTAATACACCAACAGCAAATTTCTGCATAATAAAGGGCTACATTTTGCATCCAAGTCCGTTATTTGAAATCTTTCCATTGTATTGTGTGCTACATCCTCCGTAAGGAATCTTCACGCTAAATCCCGCCCGGGGTAGCTCAGAATTTGAGTAGCCGTCTATCTCAAAACACCTCAAAATATCAGTCCTTGGGCCGATGATTCCCCCACCCCCCGGTGACACCGTCACCTTTTTTACTCTGAGGAGTTTGCAGGTCTGAATACTAGTACTTATCATACCATCATAGACTATAATACTAAAATTTTTCATTCTACTTCTACGACTGAGGTACTACGAGTACCTCATCATCATACTAATAGGCCTATCGTACTTGTTGAATTTACTCCATTCAGACTTTAAAATGTTGAACTCAGTTTAATCTCCATCAATCTCTCAATTGTTAAAAATCATTTAAAGACAGCATCCAGTTCAGTCAGTCTTCCAACAGCCACCAGTCACAACACAATTTCTTAAAGGAAATGCCTTTTCTAGTTGAACCTGTTGTTCTAAAATGGTGCAAAAACATCCCAGCGATGTCACTTTTGTAGGTGACATCACTTGAGCCCAAATACATGTTGCACTAATCTGTTACACCAGTGATTGTGCCGTTCCTTCAGTTGTATGTCCAGTATATGGCTTCTCTTTAATTCGTTTTTTTTTTCCGTCTCTCTCCTGGTCGACGCCTTAGTTAATGTCCTCCATGCAGCTCTCTGCGGAGGGCATCTCTGGCCAAGCCCTTGGGCCCTTGGGTCCTCACTCCACAGCCAGTCAGAGCTCCGGGACGGATGCCCACGGCTGTGCATACGTACAGGGCTACATGCCTCTGTTCCCCCAACGGAGTACCTCGGCTTCTCAGCCAGGAGGCCCTCAGCCTGTAGCCCACGGACCACACACACACTGCCTGCCAGATGACCATGGATCTTTGTCTGGGATCACACACACCACCGCCGCCTCCTCCACCTCCGCAGTGCCCAGCGATGTGTCCTCCACCTACAACCAGGGTTTGGAGTACAGCTCCGCCCCCACGCAGAAGGCCCAAACGCTACTGGTGTCCCAGCTCCTGCCACTGGCTCCCTGTCCGGCCAACAAGCATCAGACCTTCGCCCTGCCCCGACCCATCCACAACTCCGGGGGAAATAAAGCTAAAGGCCGCCACATGCAGAGAATTGTTCCAGCCAACAACTTACCTTCCTCTCATCTGGTGCTCACAGGTCAATTAACTTTTCTATAGAATTGGTTTCACATGGCCTTCATAGACATTTTTAATTGAATTTATTAGACAATAGAAAACCTGATATTGTATGTTTTTTGCTTAAAGAGCCAGTGAACCCAAAACCAACTTTTGTTTATTTTTTAAATGTGATCATTTGTCTATATATGATCGTCAGCTTAGTAATCTATGCCATTTTAACACTTTGTCACTGAAATATGTCCCCAGAGAAAGAAGGGCTAAAATCCTATGGTTTTTTTCTCCCGAAAACACTTTGGAAAGTTCAACTCTGCTGCGAACGCAGGTGGTGTTTTGTGTCAGTGCCTGTGTGCCTAGTCTGACGTCATGACGTCACCAAGGGGCACCGGCGGTCACTGCTGTTCAAGTTCACACTTCACAAGAGCTAGCTCAGAGTTCAGTTCAGTTTAAAAGGAGCTAGTTCACGTTCATATTTCACAATTTTGAATTTGAACTCCGTTCACAGTCCCAGAAAATGAACTGTGAACGTCAATTTCTTCTTGTTTGATTCTATTATTTTTCAATAGAACCTCCTCCTACCCATCAAGCCCAAGCCCTCCAATCATTTCCATTACCCAGTGCCCAAACAAAAAGATGACTGTATACTACTATAGTATTAAGATTACTTTCAAAAGCCAAGAAAAAACAATGCAAGGATGTTATACAATGTGTCATTGTGTCAACGGTGCGTGAGCGTCGTTCACCATCGCGAGAGGGAGCATTGTTCACCATTGCAAGAGCGAGCAGTGCTCGCGCACAAGTTCAGTAGCAGAGGGGTCCCTTCAGTTTACCGCTCTTTTAGAGCGTTCATGCAAAACCCTGCCGGCGTTGCGGTTAGTGTGGATACGCGGAGCTCTGTCTGGGCAGCGGCTAACTACGGTGTCTGCCTGAAAGTCTCTGCTAAAAAATTTATCAAAGTTGCCCTGGGTCGTAACCATGGGGATACGAATTACGGCTTTCCTAAAACTTTTTTAATCAGTGTTCAAATTCCATTTGAAACACTGAATTCACCAGCTTTTTAAGCCCAGTTATTTCCCTGATAGTGATGAAAATATATTCCATGTAAATATATATACCATTTGCTTAGGCCTTGAGCCCTAGGTGCCGTACAGTAAAGCCAGTACAAACGTATATTAGCATGGTGCAAGCATAGTTATCTATGTTGATGATCACTTTTGTTTCTAAGTCTAGTTATCTGAACTTTAGTTACCTATTTCAGAATGGTATTGGATCATTTAATTATGAGTTGTATAAGCAGCACTGCTTTTATCAAGTCTACCAACGCTTTTTTTTGCTTTTTAGGTCAGTTTTCTACTGGACCAAGTGCTCTGATTGTAACACCAGCACCGTTGAAGGCCGAAGTCGTTCCCAGTGCAGGAATGGTCATTACATCTTCCAGTCTGGGAGGGGTATGCTTTATTACACAGCTGCCAACCACTTTGCATCAGAATCATTCCTGCTTTATTTCACTTACTGACATGTATACTTGACATCAAATTCACTTTCTGCTTCATAATATAACTATTTACTGCTCTTGTATCGGAATCAATTCCTGCCTCATAACAAACATGTCATGCTTCGTCTAAATCACTTCCTTCCTCATCAATTCCTGCTTGATCACACTTAATGCTTTACTTAATACTTAACCGCTTGCCTTACGTCCGTCCGACTTCTGTCATTGTCCGATCTGCGTCGCGCATACATGATCATATTGGTTTAGGGCAGAACTAGGTGTCACTTGTAGCTGCCCAGTGGGCGCCACCTTGTTTACGCTGGGACTTTACGTACCGGTGTTCCTTAACGCATATTCGCTAAAGATATTTGAGGCTTATTTATTTTTTGTAACGTGGCCGATATCATCCGAGATAAAACCTAGCTATTGAACAGTTGACCCAAAACACCATATACAATCATTATACCCGACAGAGGTGGCAATCTATTCATTGTAGCAATTATTTTGCCAACAAAATGCAATTTGCGTGTAATATTAAATGTAAATGCAATTTTTATAGGATCAACCATGTAATGGGCAAGGTATCCATATCATGGGTGTCACTGCCTGTTTCACAGCCCTACTCAATCTGCAACATGCATGTGATGATGTTTTGTCTATAAAACACATTTGTGATCAGGATGATATGATATGATATGAAAACTTTATTTCAGACTCAAGTCCATAAATAGCACAAGTACAATACAAATACAATACAAAAATATATAAAGTCAGTTAATATACAAACATTTCAGCCAGTGCACCCTCAGGCTGGAGGTATAGCGAGCACAGCTCAGAGTGGGATTTACAAGTACCACAATGATACCATTCCGAGATTCCTCCAAATGTTTCATAAATTTAAACATGAGATTTCTTAAAAGTGCATGGAATGTGCTCACTCCTGCTGTGACAAACATCTGGCTGGCACTGCCCCCTCTGGGTATTTTTTGTACGCAACTCTCAGCCTCTGCATGCTAGATTTCTTGTAGCTTGACCATAATTGAGCGTAGTAAAGCGTTGGTCAATATGCTTTGAACAGGGCTACCTTCACCTCTGTTGAACAGAAGCTGAACTTGCGTGCAATTGTGTTTGCCTGGGCGTATAGTTTGAAAAGCAAAAGCCTGCATTTTTCCAGTAAATGCTGTCCTTTCTATAGCTTTGTTAATGCCTGTCTCTCAGGCCCCTGCGTTTCACATCGTGCCACAGACGCACAAGAGTCCCCAGGCCATTGTCCCTAAAGAAGAGACTTACTCCTCCAGCTGCAAGGGGCAGAAAACTTCCAGTAAGACCAGCAGCTTCTCCAAGCTCATCCTTTGATCCTGTACTTGTACATTTTTAACCAGATCAACCTCAGAGTGTGTGTGTGTGTGTGTGTGTGTGTGTGTGTGTGTGTGTGTGTGTGTGTGTGTGTGTGTGTGTGTGTGTGTGTGTGTGTGTGTGTGTGTGTGTGTGTGTGTGTGTGTGTGTGTGTGTACGCAGGTCAAGGCTCACCATGTGGTCCAGATGGTTTGCACTCGCCCCTTGGCAGTTCAGAATTTTTAAAGAACGATCCAAACCAGATGAATCTCTGTCTTGGGTCATCCGTGAGTTTGCTGCAATCTATACGTTAAAATCCATCAATCTGTCACCTGTGCTTAAAAAAACGAAATGACTTGATGCAGTTGCTACTAGTGGTCCAATCGTAGAATTGTATTTGCTTTTCTTAGTGGTTTGCTTATAAATTAAAACATATTTTATTACAGTCTGGGCAAGCTAAATATGCTGCTGTTGCAGCCTTCATGCATGGGCTTTTTAAATGGGATTTAACTCTGTAATGCAAGAATTTTTATAGTCTTAATTTCATGATATAATTTTTTTTATAGTTTATAACGTATACCTAGAAGATTCTTTGTTTTTTAATTCAAATGAAGTAGAAAAATATATATGCATCAATAAAGAACACATTGCATCGTATAAATCCCTTTAAACTTCCCGGGGGAAGATGGCGCAAAGTTCTGTTTCCAGAACAGTTGTAAGCCGATGTGTTTCTGATTTGTCTGTCAAAGAGCCGGAGAGTGCCCCACATCTCTGCCGAGCAGAAGAGACGCTTCAACATCAACATCGGCTTTAAAACCCTCTGCAACCTGGTGCCCACCCTCAAGGCTCAGTCCAACGTAAGACCCTAATTTCCTTCCCGAACCTTCATTAAATCATCCATACATAAAACCACTTGATTAGGGCTATTATTTTGAATTATGATTTGTTGTCATTTCTTTGTCATTTCGTTTTGGTATTTTGCCCTTAGTACTGTAAAGCCTAAAACATTCTTCTAATATTCTCGGTTAAAGCTATGCCTTGGGTCTCTGTGTTACATTTACATTTTGGACATTTAGCAGACATTTTTATCCATAGCGACTTACAAGTACATTTCTCATAAGAAAGTGAAACAATATATCGCTATCGGTACAATCAGTGGCAGAGCCAGGACAATTTCATTGGGGTGGCCAGGATGGGGCTAGTGATAATTTTTGGGTGGCAAGCATGTGTCTCACCAGAAGATGCAGAGCTATTTAAGACACATACAGCAAACATCTCAACATTATTTGTGATTCAGGTGAAGGTGCAATAGAAAAAGTATTCAATATATCAAATTTTTCCTTATTCCTACATGCAAAGTAATAAAGGAGCTAACACTTTCCAAAAGATAATACACTTATTCTGTATTCATACTTGTTTTTAAACTGTTGATTTACTGATTGCTACTGGTGTTTTTATTTTTTATTGTACGACTTAGTCGAACAATGGTTGTACAGATGTTCAATGACAGTTAGGTATTCTATTTCATAGTAGAGATGTCCTCAGTTTATGGCGACGAGCCAAGTAAATTCTCTCAGTGTATCATCAAGAATACAAAACAAGGATACAAATTACAATGTTTTTTTTTAATCAAGTCTGATCACAACATGGAAAATATAGCTGCATGCAGCAATGTGGGTGTCAAACATTATGGGACTCTATAAACTAATTCTGCCGGACGGACGTAATCGGCTAGGTGGCTACATGACGACCGTCTCGGTAATCAGTAATAACGACGGCTGGTGGAATGAGCTAGAGCATTATGCGAGAACGCGTCAATGTTTACCATATGGAAAAATTACGCTACCTAGTGGTAAGGGCGCATTATCGTCTGCCCGAATGAACAAGTGACACTAATTCATAGGGTATTCGGAACAATATCCCTACCAGAGACACATGTAAACAAGCATCCGCTCATAAGACTATGAGCCAAGTTTGGTTTGGATGCATGAAGGCCTTGCATAGAAATTAGCTCACTTCCTGTTTGACATCCCCCTGAGATCAAGGGTCACCAAATTGTTTGGATGTCCCCAGAATGATGTCATGAGTCTATGTTCCAAGTTTGCCTATGATATGTTAAAGAGATGACTGAGAAAAAAAAAAGGCTTATTTGGCGGCTTTGCCATCAAGTTTGATGGCTGTCACGGCCAAACGGTTTTGAATGAGAAAAAGCTGTTTGGCACATTTGTTCAGCTTGGTCTGAAGATCAATCTGGCAAGTTTCATGATGATTGGACATAATCTGTGGCCTATGGATATGTAATATTGATTGTGACAACTTTGAACATGGCGGCCAATTTCTGAGGTTGCCATGGGAAATATTTTATTAGCTATATGGGGCGTTCTGACAGTATCACCAGACATTGAAAATAAGTGTGAAATATACTCACGTGACGAGAGATGAGTTAAAACACGTCTTTGTTAACTATAGCGCCCCCTAGAGGTCAATGATCACCAAATTCATTGAGTGTCCCCATGATGATGTCATGGGTCTATGTATAGTTATGATATGTCAAAGGGCTGCTGAGATATTGGAAATATACTCATGTGAAGAGAGATTTGTGAATGGTTTGTGAATATTGGATGAATGGGTCGAAAGTTATGAACTTGAATGCATGTGCAACTTTGACCTGTTGGTGGCACTAGAGCAGTTGGGCTAGCGACGTGAAATTGGCTTGTTGGGCTAATGGGGCTGTCCTGAACCGGTGTGCAAAATTTAGCAACTTTTCGCCAAGCGGTTCTATGGAGTGCCATAGACTCCCATGGCAGGTAAATAATAGTAGGAATTCATACAAAAACAATAGGTTTTCTCGCAACTTTGTTGCTTGACACCCAATTATAACAACAACAAAAAGTATAACATACATTACAGTACTATTGTAACATGACAATGAAACCCTAATGACTTCAGTGTAAGCAGTGTCAATGTTTCTTCAATTCTGTCGGTAAACATCTATCAAACACAGAATAATAAACATCATATTCACAATGGGTATTAGGCGGACTCTGCAAGATAGATTAAAGTTTGAGCCACATTTACAATCATTAAGCAATCAGCAATCATTTCATTTGTGTGACCCTCTCTTTTTGTATGTGCACAAAACCCTCCATCTCTGAATGTTGCCTTTTTCCAGTTTTTATATCCCAAGGCTGATGTAAACACTGACTCTGTGTGTGGAAGGCCAAAATGCCTGCATGCATAACAGTATTCTGAGTCTTGTGTCAGTGAATATTCTAGCCATGTGTGGATAGAGTACCATGATGCTCGAAAGTTTCTGCGCCTGTCGCCCTGGAGTGTCCTTGGTTAGAGTTTCAGAAGTGACTGGACTATGAGCTCTTGATTTGGAAATTTCTGTTTAAAAATTAAAAATAAAGGCATATTAAATCATTAAATTACAGCAGAGTTTAATAACAATTAAGATAACCTCATAAATGGGAGTGTGCTATCCAATGTTACATCTAATGCATTATCTGAACCCTATAGTCTGCTTAAAAGCGTTATAGATTTGAGGCCATTTATCCAACTCTACTCCAATTGAGGTGAGTGGTGTGACTCATACCTGTTCATGAATTATCAGGCTGCGTTTTAACATTGCCACTGTATCAGATTGGGCAAAACTCAAGTGAAATTCAAGTGTTGAGTATGTGTGAAAGAGTGAGTATACCTGGAGGTCCACTTGGGCCACAGGACTTGGGCTTTGTTGAGGGCTTACGCCCGTTCTGGTGCATTTGGTTGTTGGTTTAACATCCTCTGGAGTGGGGTTTTGGGCATGGCTCCAATTTCATCAAATTTAATTGGAGATAGTTGAAGATCACAGTCAGGATTTCCCTCATAGTTTTCCAGATATTCATTCATGGCATCATGTGGTGTTTCTGGACGATTGGGAATATTTTGCATTTGCTCCCCATTTTCCAGAACTCTCAATCTTGCATCGGATTTGGCCAGGCTTATCTCCAGTACCATTCTCTCCATTTTAGATTTTAATTGAGCCTCCTCCATTTCCAGTTCATGCTTTGCTTTAAGGCATGCTGCCAAGGCTAGGAGAGCCGATCTTTGTGCAGCCACTTTAATGTGGGCTGAGGAAACTGAAGAAGTCGTTCATTTTGTTCTTCCTCAGGTTCTTAATGCATTAGAACTGTGGCCCAATGAGCCATTGAGGGTCCGGTTTTTTCCACATTTCCACATCCTTTAGAAAATTTCTGAATGTAGACATCTTTGGCTCATACCAGTTCATTCTTTCATGTTCCATTATTTCATCAGATAATAACCTTTGCATATTTGCATGAATTTCCTCAAATTCCTTCAGAGACCGTTTTAAATGTTCCAACGTCTTCATCTATCGTCTCAACATTTCCACCAGGCACCAGCAGTCTTTATTTCGTTCATTTTGCGCGTGCATGCGCCAACTTTTCCTCTCCGTGATGGACTGAGTGACTTTTTTCTCCTCTGCCATGCGGCGTCAACGTGAGGATTCTCACTTTCCGTGTCCATGATTATTTGGTTATCAGTTTCATTGAAGTAATTCGTTAAGGAACTGATTTACTTGATTCTTTCAATCCAAATATCCGTTCAACAATTGTTTCCTCTGATTGATTTCATTATGCAGAAAACGTATTTCCCCGTGCCATATAAACTTCCAAAAGCATAGACATCATAGTTCTTCGTTTTATCAAACATCCAATATGCGCATGCAGGCATTTATTCCATTGTTTGACAAAGAGAACCTTTTTTTTAATTTTTTTTAATTTGAACCACCAGCGCTCCATTCATGAATCGTCAGCGCTTCGTTTACTCACGGCTCCGCTGTATTCTAAAGCAGTTGTAACTCTCGCCGTCTTGAGCTTGTCCCGCAGAGTTGATGCTCCACAATGCGTAGTTTGCTAACTTAAGCTCCACAATGCATACGTTTTTAACTAAAGCTCGACAATGCGTAGTATTTTAACTAAATGTCGTGACTTATTTTGCTGGTAATCAAAAATATGCACGTTCTTTCGGGGTTGTGGGTTTGAGACACACTCGCTCTTTTGATTCAAAAATAAAAGGCAGGGATCGTCCGTCAGCTTCGCGGTATTTATTTCACCAAAAGCAAAAAGAAAACATGAGGATCAACATAAACCTTTTCTAACATATATCAAAAGAGCTGTCACTGAGCGGTTACATTTTTTTACGGCTTCCCGTCTACCTATTCACCTGTGGCCCCCCTCCTAAATACAAACAGGTGCGCTTCATTAACTCAAATACGGCATCCCCAACATGTCAAATGCAAAATATGTTTTTACTAAATGAAAGAAGATAAAACAAACAATTAACTCAAATAACCAAGCCAAAACCATCTTGTATATTAATTAGTGCTGTCAAGCAATTAGAATATTTAATGGCGATTAATCGCATTAATGTCATAATTAACTCGCGATTAATCGCATTTTTTTTTCTATTATAAATATATCCCTTGATTCCGTGCTGCTAGCCTTTTAGTGAGATCAGAGAGTGTTGAGAAGGACAGAACGCATGCATCAAGAGAGACCCGCAGTGAATCAACCCGGTCCACTTGACATCTGGTAGGTGACATGACAGTAATCACGTTTCCATCGAAAAGGTGAAGCGAATCTTTAGAAAGTTTGCAAAAAATAAATTTTAATTAAATCCATCAAGTGGTTGGAGCAGAAAACTACACACATTCCAGGGCTTGTCGTATCCTTTTGATAACAGCCTCTCTTAGGTCCTGATATATAGTGGAATTGCGTTGTTTTCCATCTAAAATAGCTGTAATGTATTTTTCTTCGATGACAGCAAGGAAAAATGTTTCCTCTTCAGCGTACCTATTATTCACATTGGCCATCTGTTCCATGGACGTATTTAAAGGATACATTGTACATATTTATAATTCGAAATTCATTGCTGCCTTTATACCACAGATACTCCAGGGTCTATAGCATATAACCGCGTTTTCTGATTACAGTTTAATGCATTTTCCACAATGTACCAGCTCTCGTTTTAAAGGCTGAACAGACGATTTGACTGGCATTACTTAGGTGCCCATATATCAGGGATTAATGGACACGGTATGATTAAAGGATATGCAAACATAGACATCCTATATCATGTATACATATATGATATAGGATGTCTACGTACAAACGCTTAAAAATATATTTATATTGACGCTACAAGTTGATGTCGGAAGGGCTGCTATCATATATGTTATGACATATAATATGACACATAATATGACTATGAATATTATATTATTATGACATTTTATATTTTATAATATGTCCATGGTTGCTATGGCCGGTCGTTATGCGGAAATCGGAAGTACGTTGTCAGTCCTGTGTGTTCAATGTTCCCTACGTCACAGCTGTTTCGAAAAGTGTGTTTCCATCTCCCATTTTGCGCATTTACTTTCTTTCGCATTTCTTAAAAACCACCTGTAGCGAGCGGATAAACTTTTTTTGCGAATTAGAGGATTTTTATGCAAATTTGTGTTACCATCACCGTTTACTGATTCGATACTTCAAAATTCGCATAAAATCGGGGGGATGGAAACACAGCTCGTGGTAGGCCTACCGTAAAACTTCAATAGCCCAGGCTTTTATTTGTTTCAGTCACTGAACTTTCAAACAAAACTCTTGCTTAGCAAAGATGGGAAATTAAATGACCATTACTATTAAATGTATTATTGAAACTACCGGTAGTATGAATATTCCTACCGTACGTAGGCCTATACACCTTACCAGGCTATCGAATAACGCCCCCACACACACACAGTGGCGGAGTGGTAATCGGGAGAGTCGGGAGAATTCCCGGTGGGCCGTTAACATTTCGGGGCTGTCGGGCTGATTGCTGCAGGATAACAATATTGCGTTTATAAAAGTTCCTTGCAGCGCCGTCCGGCAGCCTGAACTGTGCAACCGCAACCTCTCACTCACTCGACAGGCGCAACACATACAATCTGTAAACGTCGCAACCAATTTGATTTTGTCTAGAGGTGAGTAACTGAGCGGCCCATCCCGAAGTGGTACAGCCCAGGTGTTCCTTGAACTGCGATTGGTTAGAAAGACGTAACAGCTAACGACAACATTAAACTCGTGCAGGCTCGAACAGAGTGACCCACAAACACACACACACTTTTAAGGCGTTTTTCACCCGCTCCATATCATGCCCCAACAAGTTTGTGCGGCGTGCTTGTTGTTTTGTTTCCGGTGTAGCTAGATCCGGTATGGTGTTGTAGTTTTTCTAACGTGACTAGTTGTTGCTAGACAGCAGGTGAAAAAACGCCAACGTTTGCCCAGCCAAAAGAGCGTTAATCGCGCGATAAAAAAATGAACGCCGTTAAAATTGGTTTGCGTTAACGCCGTTAATTACGCGTTAAACTGACAGCACTAATATTAATAAATAAATAAAACATTATATCAGACCGAAAATGTCTCTAACACAAGGTGTGAGATGACGAGCACCTCGAGCAGGAGCTGAGCTGCATCAAACTTGAGGAAGGGCCGGATCCTGCGGATGTTGTAGAGAGCAATCTGCAGGATCGGGCCACCGCTGTGATGTTCGCGGTGCAGCCCAAATGTCCAGTACCAGACCAAGGTTTCTGGCAGTTGGTGATGGATATACAGCGATGTTCTCAACAGTGACCAGTAGGTCCATGTGAGGGCAGTCTTTCCCTGGCAAAAGGAGGAGCTCAGTCTTATTGAGTTTAAGCTTCAAGTGATGGATAGTAGTCCAAGTGCTGACGTCTGCCAGACATTCTGAGATGCAATTTGCAATCAGGATGTTGTCAGATGAGGGGAAGAGAGGAATAGCTGAGTGTCGTCAGTGTAACAGTTATAGGAAAAAAACGTGTGATGTGATTACAGAGCCCAGGGATCTAGTTTATAGGTATTGGTAGTGACTTTAATATAGGGCTGAACGATTTATAATTTCGAAATCGCGATTTCAGACAACGCGATCTCGGGATCGCCAAAGCCATGTTTTTTTCGGTTTTACTGTGCGTTCACCCGTCAACTTAGAGACGCGAATCGGGCAAATTAATATAATATAATTGTGTATATATAATGTCACGGCCAAAAGCTGTGTGAGCATCCGGATGGCCGTAGGGCTGGGAGCTCTCTTCGAGGGGTTTGTTTACTGGCGTTTGTTTGCTGGCGTTTGTTTGCTGGCGTTTGTTTACTGGCGTTGCTATGGTTACCATGGTTACCGGTCTTGTGTGTTCCAACGGTTTATTAGGTTTCTAATAAATGGCTGTCTAATACTTCATTCACTGCCTCTTCCGTGGTCATTACAATATTATGAATAGACTGCGTTGGGTTCTCCGACGTCTCTCCCTTTGTTGTTATACTCTGATGCAAGAATTAACTAAAAGAGCCATCTTTGACTGTCTTAAAAAAACAACTAAAAAGTAGTAGTACTTTTCTAAGTTAAGACAGTCAAAGATGACTCTTTTAGTTCTTCAGTGGTAACAACTGCAGTTGGCAAGGACTTTAGTTTACATGCATGTTTCTTAATAAATACATTTAAAATCAATTCTTAACTTTAGTTTTCATTCTTACATTAGAGTAATGGCATGTAATTAGGGCTGGGATAAACGATTATTTTTCGATTAATCGATTAATCTAACGATTAATTTTTTCAGTCCGATTAGATTTCGATTCGAATATCGATTATCTCCTCATTAATTGACTAATAGCAATTTATACATGTTGATTTACATATCTGAATGAAAAAAATATGAATTCCTTAACATTTCAATACATGTTTATTGCCTTTAAATTCCAAAATAAAAGTGCAAAGTAATGCATTCTTAGAATTCTACGGTGCTCGGTCATCTGCAGCTGCTACCGGGTGGCGCCTCTTCAGGTGCTGGGTTCTCAAAGTTTTGACAACTGGGGGCCAATTTAGGAACCCAAAATTTGACTGAGGGCCGCCAATTGAAAAAAAAAATTGGCTCATTTTGAAACGCCGCCAGCATCCCAGTGGTCAAAAAAAACATTGCACCGTGGACCTCTGGGAGTAAGGTCATGTGAGGTGTAAATCACGAAACTGAGGTTCAGCCTTTCAAAGTAATGTACAGTCGGATTAAAACTAACAAATGTAAAAGGATTTAATTGAAAGCTAGAGAGTCGACTTTTCTCTTTATATTCATTTATTTTTGTTTAAATTAATATTGATATAATAATAAAATAAAAAAAAGTTTATTTTTTATTTTTTATATAACTTACATAATTATGTATGTCATTGCGGGGCGCCAGGAATGATTCCGCGGGCCGCTGTCACACCAAATTTGTACCGGGTGCCAAATTTGTACCGGGTACGTCATCCTTAAGTAATCCATTCCAAACCTGCCTGGCAACAGACAATCGCGTCGAACGTTGCCTGGCAACGGACGATCGCGTCGAATGACGTGGGAAGGTTCAAGTACATTCGCAAACTCGTTCATTGAGCGTGACAAGACAGATAACGCTTATTTTACAAATTACATTTATTAGCGTTCCTAACTTTATATTTGTATTGTATTGCATTTATCTATTTCCCTACACAGTAATAGCTATATGTTATGGGGATAACGTGAATAATAATAATATAAAACATTTACCAGTTAGTAAATGCCTGCTCACCTATCTACCCATCTATCTATCTACTTTAAACACTCAGTTTACTATTTAAATTTGATCAAACAATTAAATGCAATACAAATTTAAAGTAAAAACAAGTGTTATCTAGCGATCCGTTATCTGTATTATGTTATTTCGTCTTTGGCAACATGAGCGGGAATGTTTTCTGAAACCTGCCTGGCACCGGACAACCCCTTACGTAATCTGTTGTTCGCTGCCTGGCAACGGACAACTGATTACGTACCCGGTACAAATTTGGCAGCCGGTACAATTTTAGTGTGACACCGCCATTGGCCCGCGGGCCGCACTTTGAGAACCAATGCTTTAGAGGAACGAGTGCGTGGCGCCTTGCACTTATGAAAGTCTGAGGAGCCACTCGCTTTGCAACTACGCTCCGGCGCCGCCCATCTTTTCTTTTCTTTTTTTTTTTTCTTTTTTTTAATCGACGCGCATTTTTCGGGTCGACATAATTTATGCGTTGACGTCATCGATTACGTTGACGCGTCGTCCCAGCATTACATGTAATGTTTTAATGGTGTGATGTCATGTTTGGAAATATTACTGTTCATTGATATCACTGTACATTGTGAATATTGCACTGAAGCTTGATTTGAAGAAAATCGTGAAGAACATCGAAATCGCAATATCTGCCAGAAAAATCGCAATTCAATCTTTTCCTGAAATCGGTGAGCCCTAAGCTATGCTGTCGGTCTATGTGTTGGTTGTGACTTTAAGATACTGGGTTAAAGCTATGCCGTGGGTCTGTGTGTCGGTAGTGACTTTAATATACTGGGTTGGAACTATGCCGTCGGTCTCTGTGTTGGTTGTGACTTTAATATACTGGGTTAAAGCTATGCCGTGGGTCTCTGTGTTGGTAGTGACTTTAATATACTGGGTTAAAGCTATGCCGTGGGTCTCTGTGTTGGTAGTGACTTTAATATGCTGGGTTAAAGCTATGCTGTCGGTCTCTGTGTTGGTTGTGACTTTAATATACTGGGTTAAAGCTATGCCGTGGGTCTCTGTGTCGGTAGTGACTTTAATATACTGGGTTAAAACTATGCCGTCGGTCTCTGTGTTGGTTGTGACTTTAATATACTGGGTTAAAGCTATGCCGTGGGTCTGTGTCGGTAGTGACTTTAATATACTGGGTTAAAACTATGCCGTCGGTCTCTGTGTTGGTAGTAGGGATGGGCACGAGAAGTAAATTCCAAACTCGAGTGATCGAAGGGATTCCTCGAGGATCAATCGAGTACTCGTTAAATCAAATCTATTTTTAGAATGCAACGCATCTGCAGCAGGAATATGCCTGATGATGAACGGCAATATTACCAACCAAACATGTAATGCTTATTCTCCATCAAAACAGTCAGAGTTATCAGAGTATTCATTATTTATTTTTGCAAACGTTCAAAACACATTTTCCTTACAAAAATAAATATGCGTCTCACAATTTAAATCACGTCGAACCAAGGCCTGTAACAGTTTAAAAAAAACGAAACAAGTAGCCTAACCATTGCAAATAACTGCTTAAAGCTGCAAATAAAACGGCAGCAAATGGACTATGGGAATACTCAGCGTTGTGATCTTCTCTACACGCCCGGGATTACAGCTGCGTCTTGCGGCGGTGAAAATAGCCGACACACTTTCACTTTCACCGTTGCTGCGGGTCTGCTTTCCCGAACTCACCGTTGTGTTTCAGGAGCATATGTTGCCGCATAGTACTTTCTGGTAGCTCGATTTCGCTTGGCATATTTTACATTTCACCTTATGATCTCCTATTTCTTTAAAGTATTTCAATTCTTCGCTGCGGTTTGCTTTAACCGCCATCTCTTAACTTTTTGAATTCTGGCGTGCCTGTGTAACCCATGCTATTTCACTCTCTCTGCTAATATATGTATATGTCATTTTATATGAATGTATATATTATAATAATATATTTAATGTAGTGTGTATGGTGTATATCTATAGTATATATATATTCCCAGTATATTGTAGCGACCAGTGTTCACGTGCTACAATGTATTCCTGACGGCCGCTAACTGAAACGGTTGCCTGGAGACCGTTTTTTTGTTGACGCTCCCAAAAAAGTGGTTCTCTGCTTGACGCGTAAGAAGAGCGAACATAGACTTGAAGAGCGAACATAGACTTGAAGAACGAACATAGACTTGAAGAGCGAACATAGACTTGAAGAGCGAACATAGACTTGAAGAGCGAACATAGACTTGAAGAGTGAACATATAGACTAGAAGAGAAACGAAGAAAAGGTTATATTCCTGACGGCCGCTAACTGAAACGGTTGCCTGGAGACCGTGTTTTTGTTGACGCTCCCTAATAGAGCGAACATAGACTTGAAGAGCGAACATAGACTTGAAGAGCGAACATAGACTTGAAGAGTGAACATATAGACGAAGAGAAACGAAGAAAAGGTTATTACGGAAGAAATAGAAGATATGGAGGAAGATTTGACGTTACTTTGAACAAGAGGACAGCCTGTCATCGACTGGCCCCTGCTCAAGAGCGTTCGGCCGTAGCGGTAGTGGTAGGAACAGAACGCCCCCTTTCATTGAATCGAGTGCACTCAAAGACTTGCTGGGTACCCATTTTATTTAGTTTGTTATTTTTCTTGGGGACCTCTTTTGGGTTCAGTGTATTGAGTTCAGTGTTTTAGGTTCAGTGTTGTTATTATTATTATTATTATTATTGTGTAAATAATCTGATTGATTCTGATGGTTAGATATGGTTAGATCGTTAGATAAAAGGTCAAACGTGCCTCACTGTGTCTGTGTGTTATTCCTTTTATCAGAGTTCTATTAAGAATACAAGCCAGTCTCCTTATAACCTGGGATTGATGCACCACTGCATTGTTATATTACCTTTAAAAATACAGTTGGTTACACCTGCACACGGCACGGAACGCGCCATGGAAATGGATGCATTTAATTTTCTTTGTGCCCACACATGCGTTAGTGGCGCCGACAGAAAATTGATACATTTGCTTCAGAAAACTTTGTTTGTGTGTGTATATGCAAACTCGAGTTTGCCTGTCCACCAACCGAGTTCATTTGTAACGAGGAGTACTCGAGTAATCGATTCCTCACGCCCATCCCTAGTTGGTAGTGACTTTAATATACTGGGTTAAAGCTATGGCGTGGGGCTGTGTTGGTAGTGACTTTAATATACTGGGTTAAAGCTATGGCGTGGGGCTGTGTTGGTAGTGACTTTAATATACTGGGTTAAAGCTATGCCGTCGGTCTCTGTGTTGGTAGTGACTTTAATATACTGGGTTAAAGCTATGGCTTGGGTCTGTGTTGGTAGTGACTTTAATGATTCTGTATCTGATTCTGAGCAGTTGTCCAACAAAGGCGGATTACCCCGTATTTCTACTTGACCTTTCAGATCACCAATGCCACCACGCTGCAGAAGACGGTGGAGCACCTGGGCAAGCTGCAACAGGACAGGCAGCAGCTGCAGGAGGAGGCGCGCCGGCTGAGGGAGGAAGTGGAGGAGCTCAACGGCTCCATAAGGTGACCTCATCACGCCGAGGAACATACTGGTGTTCACTGACCGCTGATTCTCTCGGTGCCCAAATGTACTTCAAACATAATTAATGGTTCTGTGTTCTTCAGGATGTGGAACAGCATGCCAGAGTACAATGCATAACCTCTAATGGAATTACCTGCATTTATAATCACTGAAGTGAGTCAACATTTAAAAATTCTCTTCCGTCTCATTGGTCAGTCGTTGTCAGGAGCAGCTTCCTGGTACGGGGGTCTCCATGGCAAGGAGTCGATTCAACCACGTGCATGAGTTTGAAGCCTACGTGAAGAGCCGCACACTGCAGAACTGGAAGTTCTGGATCGTATCCTTTAACCATCTTATCCCGAGAGGACCCACAAAGTTAACCCTTATGTCTCAACCTTTTTGCTTTTGTCAGCCAAGTTGTGTTTGATCGCTAAATCGCCCATAAACTAATTATTTAGTGTCCGGTCACTATTTTTTAAATCAAACAAGGTGTTTACAGTCATGTTTACTGAGTATGAAGATAGTGTTTCACATGAAATATGTAAATTGCGTCCATTCAGAAGACAAGGCCTTTAATGCCATCTAGTGGCTTTATGATGCAATTTTGATGTTTAGAGAGAGGGGTCAAATGGATTATCGAGATATGCACCGGTTTGTGTCTCATCAAGTTTGTTTAGACTCTGCTTAAGCTCACCTCTTCCTATCTTTGCTCTGCTTCACTTTTTAAAATTGATCAAATCTCGGCCAGGTAATCCTTGGATGTTGTGCCCTGGCCTTGGCCCTATAGTGCTTTTTTAGGAAGAAGCATTATGGCATTTATTGTTTACATCATGCAGCATTACATTAAATAAGCTCTAAATGAGTACTGGTTTCTTTAAGAAATAATGCATGTAATTAGTTGTGTGGTTTAAAGTTATAGCTTATGTTTGAGAGTCAACTTTTTGCTTAAAATTCATTTTATAATTACAATACAATAAAATGCTGTGAGAACTCCTGGAACTTGGGCCCTTTACTTCATAATCTGCTTATGATATTACTGCTTAACTCTTCTTCTCACCCTACATGCATTTGCATCCCTGGCATTAGAGAGCTTGGCGTACCATATACGTACCAGATAGTTGATATAATAGAGCTTTACGTACCAGATAGTTGATATAATGGAGCTTTACGTACCATATACGTTCCAGATAGTTGATATAATAGAGCTTTACGTACCAGATAATTGATATGATAGAGCTTTACGGACCAGATAGGTGATATAATCAGTGGCGGGCCGTGACTTTTACCATGAGGCCTTCAATGCAATCATCCTGAAGTAAACCGCTTTTCAAATGACTTAATAATGACGTCAGGGTTATTGCCATGTTGATGTAACCACCCAATATAAACCTGACAACTGAACAGGCTTTAAAAATAATGTTCTTTTTTTTTAAGCCGAAACAACCACAACAAAACGCACGTAGCCTACCCTAGTCATATGAAAAGCCTGTAATAATTCGTCAGATTCTACAATTTCCGACTGTCCATGAATGCAGCCAAAAATCTTCCGTCATTTAGTAAAAACGCTGTAAGTACGTGCTTCTTTCCTAGAACCTTTGCTTGATTTAGAGGACTTTTGCAATTCATACTATTGTATTCATACATATTAAATTCTACCAAACAAGAACCAATTCAAAACAATCCCATGTTACTTTAACGAACACAGGTTGTTTTTTTTAAACCAAAAGAATATTAAAGGGACACAGTGTAAAAATTATTCCCATCTAGTGATACAATTGTATATTGCATTCAAACTAATAGTGCTCACTTGTTCAAAAACTACGGTGGGCAGTATGTGCCAAGAAGCTGTGTCATGACATCCAATACTACCTCATCGAGTCATTCAAGTGATGATGAGGTTTGTTATTTCAAACAAATTTCAAACTGCATAGAATCATTAGTGTAAGCTAATGACGTATGAGTAATTACTCCTCGAGCAAAATAGTGAATTATTTCAGTCATCATTGACGCTGGCTCAGAGTGAAAACGCGTTTGCATTTCCTGTACCACGTAGTGCTTTTTGTCCCTCTCGGCAGTTCGTAGACAGGAGGAACATGGAAGCCTCCATGAAGCTTACCCGTCCTATGTAACTTCATATTAATTATTCTTCGCTAAGGTGGATAAGTGAGATTTTTGGCAGAGATAATTTTACACCAATGAGGACTTATTTATGAATGAATACGTTGATTTGAGGTAATAAATGACTTAAAATATTACACAGTGTCCCTTTAATATATGATTTACAAATCAACCAAAGTGCGATTTCGTTGTGGAGCTCTGTTTCCCTTCTTACTTGCTCATTGAGTTGAAATCCACTCTGGTGTCTCCGTACGTCTTCAACAAGACTGTTGCATGCAAGTGGCCCGCCGTACTTTGGTGTCTCTATGCCTACTTTTTTGGACATCTCAGGTTGGAAAACCCAACCCACCGTGGCTCCAAACACTCGATCCGTTGCAAATAGCAAGAATTCCCAGCAATACAGATTACAATGACCACTTGACGCTGTCAGCCAACTATACCTCTCGTAGTTGCTGGATTGAAAGTGCCGCACAAATCCTTTGCCCGGCTGGGTCAGAGCAGATTTCTAGCTTTTCTGAGAAAATCCTTCTCGGAAAAGACTTATTCAACAAATCGGCCGCAATATCCAGTCCTTCTCCTCTGTCATCCATTTGTAATTAAAGTGAATCTAATCTAAAAGAAAATCGAACCTAATGATCTATATAATTTTGCTGCTAGCTAGTTGTAATTCCTTTTGTTTTCCTCCTGATGGCGCCAAACAACAAGGCCAGCTAGAAGGCCTGGACGTGTAAAAGGATACGCCCAACTCGGCATACTCGAAATCTGATAGGTTGAAGAACATGTCAATCAACATAGTCCCCATTAGCGTCAACAGCGAGGGCATTCTCTCAGGATTCTGAAGGCCTCGGCTAGATTATTTTTTACCCGGAGACAGCGCAGGGAAATAATCTGATTGGATAAGGGCTCTAATATATATATGATCACGCTGAAAGCAACGTAACTGAAGGAAAAACAAATAAATACGTCTTTAGACTTATGTGAACAAACTTATTAAAATAGATAGAATGAATGAAAATATATATATATTAAAAGGTATAAATTATATATTTTATAAAAATAATGTATTGTTCTGTAAGTGTCTAGGCCAGCAGAGAAGGCTTTGCTGGCCCTGACGGCCCGTCACTGGATATAATAGAGCTTTTTGGACCAGATAGTTTATATAATAGAGCTTTACGTACAAGATAGATGATATAATAGAGCTTTTCATACCAGATAGTTGATCGAATAGAGCTTTGCGTATCAGTTGATATAATACAGCTTTACATACCAGATAGCTGATATAATAGAGCTTTGATAATGCTTACCAGATAGTTGATATAATAGAGCTTTACGTGCCAGATAGTTGATTTAATAGAGCTTTACGTACCAGCTAGTTGATATAATAGAGCTTTACCTACCAGATAGTTGAAATAATATATCAACTAGATAGTTGATATAATATATAAACTATCAGCTTTACATACCATATACATACTAGATAGTTTATACAATTGATCTTTATGATCTCCAAACGAACGAGATAGCTGATGCTTTAAAGCTTTATACCACAGCATTGTTGAAAACTTGATTCTCTGATTGGTTATTAACACATATAGCTTTACACACCGTAAACATAGCAGATAGTTTTCTTGTTGCAAAGCTACATTTGTCTAGCTAGCCTGTTCATGTAAGAGAGGAAAACACTTTTAATCGCTTGACAAATATTTTGATTGTGTTGCGAATAGTTGCTTATTAAAAACTATTGCCAGTAAATGGGACAGTAATATAAACTTTAATTGATTGGAATTTTGTCAAAATTGGGTTGTTCATCATGACGAATGGTGCATGATTAACAATTTTCATCAGCGAGTTTAGTATTTTGTACTTAAAGTGCATATTATAACGCCACTGGGAGTTAATTTTGGACCATCCTTTTCATCCCTAACTAATACAAGTTCTACAAGCCTGCCAATTTATGCAACTTTTGGCCACGTCGTTTTTGGGACATGGCCGAATGTGTCAGGAAAAAATAAATAATCATACTAATTACTAACGAATACAATAGGGTTCCTACGTTTTTCGTAGGACCCCTAATGATAAACTTCTCCTACCCAGGTCTTGTTTTTTATAGTCTTCTGTATTAGAAGTGTTAACTGCAGGAGTGCAATTTACAAATCCAACTTTAAAAACAAGGATCAAATACAACTGTAAACCAGATGTTTCCTTGACAACGCAAAAACAATAGATCTCGATAGAAAAAACTACGCTATAGATACAACTCACTCATATCAAATCAGTGTTGGTGACTCTGGTATGAGCGTAACATACCCCTATGGGTGTCCCGGCACTGGGTAGGTCAGATGACTCAGTGACCTGGATAAGAAGCAAAACAACAAACGTTGTGGAATGGGGCCTTGTATTTCATCTTGTTCTTTTTGCTTGGGCACAAGGCCAATGTGTGTGTGTGTGTGTGTGTGTGTGTGTGTGTGTGTGTGTGTGTGTGTGTGTGTGTGTGTGTGTGTGTGTGTGTGTGTGTGTGTGTGTGTGTGTGTGTGACATGATCCTTATCTAATGTGTTCCAGTTCAGCATCATCATCAAGCCTCTGTTCGAGTCCTTCAACAACACTGTGTCCACGGCATGCGAGGCAGAGCTATGTCAGACCACCTTAGAGTGGCTGGACCACCATTGCTCCCTCCCTGTGCTCAGAGCTAGTAAGTATCCCCCTCTAAACCCCCCCGAGGCTCAGGCCACTAGGTATGTTTTTGTGCGCACACATGTGCCTGCATGACGATGATGTGTTTGCAAGACCAATTTCTCTCGGATTACCGGCAACATCTAACAGGACATGATGCTCACTGGGATTTTTATTTTGTAACGCCCACATCTAAGCATTGCTGCCTCAGATAGGATGCCATGATGCAACCTGACGTCAGAGATCCCTATCTCAAAAGAAGTTCATAGCTAACAAAGGGAGTTCCTAGAATGGAGGCACAAACATTATTTTGAAGTGAATGACTAATTTTGACCTTTTTTTTTTTTACCAAAAATGTATTACAAATGAAGTTGTTCATGAAGAGTGATGAAATGTTTGCCTTCGAAACACAATGGGGCGTACAAGTGGAGCCATCCACCTATACCTTTTTTACAGCTTTGTCTAGAGTATTGCTTGCAAAAATTAGTGACTTAATTGTTATCGAATACAATTGGAACCCATTGGTGTGTGTGTGTGCAGTATTACACCTATATAATGTCTTTACGCTCGGCTCATGGCTCAACATGTCCATATGTCCTTGTTTTCCAGTGGTTTGCAGCACCCTTCGACAACTAGGGACAAAGACCTCCATCCTCACTGAGCCGTCGCTGCTGCACAAAGAAGTCTTCCAGGCCATCGGAAGTGCCCAGAGGCCTTGCGGGGACTCATAGCCAGGCTATTGACTGCTCCATGGGCCTCGTGGGGACACAAAGCCAGGCTATCGACTGCTTCATGGGCCTTGTAGGGACTCGTAGCCAGGCTATCAACTGCTCCATGGGCCTTGTGGGGACTCATAGCCAAGCCAGGATGCCAACTACTCGAAGTGTTCTTAAAGGGCCTCATTGCCTGGCTACAGTCCAATGCTAGACCGAGCTTGGATCAACACTGTGAAATCCAGTAAGCATGGCTCGCCGGGTGGGTCAACCAGGTTTTCCTAATGGGCTGTGAAGAGTTGTCATTGTTATAGTCATCCTCATAGCTGTTTGGGTGTCTGTCACAATTTGTTCACATATTGCCACAAAAGAAAATGGTATAAGTGTGTTTTGCTTCAAGAACAACGATAAAAACCAAACATTTCTTTCTTTCAATGGAATAAGTGTATTTTTATGTATTTCAGTTTAAAGGGAAAATGGATTGAATGCTTTTCTGAGATTTTTGTGTGTACCTAAAATAATGAGACAGAAGACCCTTTTTAATATAGGATAAGTTATGACTAGGATCATGCTAATCTTATTTTTTGATGTTCACATATGATGAAGGTGGTTGTTTCATCCAAGCCATCACGGCACCATCCTGTTGGGCGTTGTTTGCTCTCGTTTCTCAGGGTTTATTCAGCTTATACCAACCAGCTGCTGGGGGTTTTAATGCTGAAGTACTCATGTTTTCTACTACCAATGGTCTGCTCCACTTTTGTATGACATATTGGCATGCAATACTTTTCTTAAAAAAATAACTACTTATCCATACAGTTGACCACATAATAAGTAGCCTGAGTAAAAAACAATTTTCCATTAACCATAAACTGCAGTACCAATATGGACGTACACACAGGTATTTCTGTGTTACAGGAGAGGTCACTCCAACTTCACTATTTTTCTCAGGGCTGGGCTGTTGGACTTTATTATGCTTTGGTGGAAACCAAATGAACAAAATAAATCAGGAATCTTTCAATGGAAATCTATTGGCTGTAAGGTTTTGATATTGCATCTTTTACTTCAGTCCACTGGGTAGGCTGGTAGACTGATCTATCCAGCACCGATCTTGGTGGACACGCCCACTAGTGATGTCATATGGGGCAGATTTTCGAAACGGCTTGTATGGCTAATCACACTCACACCTGGTGGTATAATAGGTCCCCTTTAATCAGATGTTTTATTTTGAAAATACCTTCAGAAAATATTTTTTAATATTCAAAATTACGAACTCAGGCAGTCGAGTGCCTTGTTGTGTTTTATGTATTTATTTCTTGAATTCAAAAATTGTATTATGAGTGACCAACAGTGTAGCAAAAAGCAATGCAGCGAGGGATTATTGGTGGGATTAATGTTCTGGTCTGTAAAGGATGATGGCGGTCACCATTTCAAAGTGGCTGTTGTTAAAAATATTATAATGGACTTTTTAATGACTCAGTTCGTCTGTAGTTTTTTGCAGAGATTATCCTTTTTGTAGAATTCAGGTACAGATAATATTTTTTCATCATCAGTGGGGGTTATATTTCTACTGTGGACAACCAAAAAAGTGTAGACAGGAATAATTACTTTTGCAGTATTTCATTAGCTTTACGTTTTTAGCATGGAGAATATTCTAAATAAATCATTACCTGGTTGACCGTAGCATAAGGTCCCTTGGGAATCTACACGAAAGTTTGGCCTCTGTGTTGGCTTGCATACTCTTATTTTTTTTTTGATTATTGATCAGCGTCATTTATAACAAGTAACTATACTATATTAGAAAATGTTTCCTGTTTTTTTTTAATGAACATTGGATATTCCACAGTACATCAAATGCATACTTATTTTGAAGGCAATGTGCCTGTGTTTGAGACGGTGTGTTGGATGGTATGACTTTTTGTGTTTGTCAATTTCTAATAAGTTCCAAGACCAATCACAAGATTGCTTTGACATTTTATTTCATTTAGAAAAATTGCATTTACACACGACAAAACACAAAGCTAGTACATGTATACATCTTCCAACACATATATAGTAAAAGTAAAAAAATATATAAAAAATACTGTATGATTTAATAAATACATTTTGTTGATCAAACATTAATGAAAATAATGACTTCTTTAACCATTGTGTAAAAAGCTCCAAAAGGCACTGGAGATACTGAAATGTATCGTGGGTACTCTGGAACGCTGGGACAAAGCATCCCGCCATCGGCCCGGGGCAAGTTGTATACGTCCTGAATGGCCTGTGCAATATCCATCACCTCCTTAGTGACTTCAGGGACCAAGTGGCTTGTGTTGGTCAGGTAGCACTGGAAGTGTGAGAGGTTTGGAAGGGGTAAGGGGTAGAAACGGGATGCAGCCTTAATAAATTAACCTCAACTAGTTCAACCTCAATAACCGATTTACTCTTTCAGGAAGGAAAATTAAAAAAATAATAATAATCTTCAAAATTAGGTATGGGTACATGACCTCATGCCAGAGTCCTGCTGGTATTTAAAGCCACTCAAAATAAGTAACTTTCTGCCAGAGCTCAGGGTAGCTGATAATTCGTTTTTTATAAATTGAACCCACCATTTCCTTAATCATTTCCTCCATAGCTTTCAAGAGACTGGTTGGTTGGGCACTTGGCACTGCTAGTTACTTGTATAAAGATCAGGGACGGGACAAGAGCTGTACAATGAAAGAAAAAATGTTATTAATAATATAATATACTAATATACATAAAAACAGAATATATGTATCTATATCTATTATATATGTATGTGTCTGTATATATATAAATATGTATAAATATATATATGTATATATATATGTACATATATGTAAATGTATAAATATGTAGCCTATATATGTAAATGTATATATATGTATTTAAATGTATGTATGTGGAAAGCTTTCGTTGATGATTTGGATAAAAAAATTCTTACCATCACAGAGACCCATATTAAAGGCAGTAATGAGCGAGGTCAACAGGAATGCTCGATCCTGTTCTTGGTGTATCTTCACTACTACCAGTTGTATTATTATAGTCTTGGATAAAGATACACCTAGCCTTGAGTTTATTTCCTTGGGGGCTCCAAAGTGTATCATTAGTAATGGTTAGCAGTCATATGGTGAATGATGAGATTACTGATTATTTTATCCCTTGTGAATTTCCTCTTGGTTTCCTTCACTATGGTTTTAATTCAATAGATGGGACTATTAACATAGCATGCACAGATTGTTCAGTGTGTAGGTGTTTGTGGCATTTGGCAGTGAGTATGAAGTGACACAGTGAGCTCAAAGCATCCCTCCATGGCCTGTGCCATATCCATCACCTAATGCCTCTTTTCCACCGACAGTACAGCTCAACTCGCCACGACTTACGCCGGGATTCCACCGCACGCGTTACGGCCGCGTTACGGAACGGCTGCGACTCTGCCCTGCGTGCATTTCCACCGGGCGCGTTACAGCAGCAGATCACGCGATAATCCTAAACCTAATATATTCACCTTCCACTCCCAAAACTAATGCAATTAAATGCCACGCTTTGTCCTTCCGGCCTTTGTCATTCTAAAAAGGATGATTTGGTACATAAATGACTTCATGTGGCTGAACTTTGACAATGAGTCTCTCGTCGTCCATGTTGCCGACCCTCTGAGACCCCTTGATTGATTGACTGCTGACCTGGTGCCACCTGTCATGACGTAATAATGTTGATGTGAAGTTGTGATAGGCTACATGAGCTGAGTATTGTGTTTTATTTAGAAAATTGACCGGATGCTCTATGGCTTTTACTTTTTCTCTTCCTGCCCTGCTCGATCTGCTCTGTTGAAATTGACGCGGTTCAGCAACGGCTTGCGGCAGAAATAGAAATGCTACGGAATGATAGCGCTGCGGCACGGCGAGCCGCTCCTGGGACGCTGCTGAGACGTTCCGCAGCCGCGCCCGGTGGAAATGGTCTCATTGATTATAGTGGAAGCTATCTGCTGCGGTGACCGCGGCCAAGATGTGCCGCAGCCGTAACGCTGCCATAACGCGTCCGGTGGAATCGGGCCTTTACGGCCCGATTTCACCGCAGCAGATAGGTTCCACTCTAATCAATGAGACCATTTCCACCGGACGCGGCTGCGGAACGTCGAAATGCACGCTCGTCGTGGGGCTAGGGTGGATGTGTCGAGGAACACCATTCACTCCGGCACGGAGACGCTGACCCTCCAGCGCAGTCAAGGGGGGAAGATAGGGTGCACACAAGCCCAGCTGTGTTCACCAGGCGCCGCACCATCGCCGCCTCCACAGCCATCGCCGCCATCCCCTGAGGCGACAACAGCGACCTCCGTGGAGGCTACGACTCCTCAGCCCCAATCGTCAGATGTTGACAATGCGATCAAGGAAATATACCAGCGGAGCAGTGAAGGACTCGATGCTCAGCAGAGTCAACAGCTGCGAGACCTGCTCCAGCAGTTTACAGACATTTTTGCTGCACGAAATCAGGACTGCACCCAAACTAACCTGGTGCAGCACTCAATTGACACTTGCACGGCCCTGCCCATTAGACTGCAAGCCCGCCGACTAGGGTTCGCCAAACAAGAAGCAGCAGAGCAGACGATCAGGGAGATGGCTGAGGCGGGGGTGATAGAGCCATCCAACAGCCCCTGGGCTGCCCCTGCCCTCCTGGTCAAAAAGAAGGTTCTGTGTGGACTATCGTCACTTGAACGATGTAACCAGAAAGGACTCTTATCCCTTGCCCCGCATAGATGACGCCTTGGACAAAGTCGCAGGGTCTCAGTGGTTCAGCTCACTAGACCTGCAGCGCGGCTACTGGCAGGTGGAGCTGGCACCAGATGCAAGACCTAAGACGGCTTTCACCATCGGCCAAGGGCTCTGGCAGTTCAGGGTGATGCCCTTTGGTCTCCGCAATGCTCCCGCCACGTTCGAGAGACTTATGGAGAGGGTTCTGGCTCACATCCACGGTCTACCTTGATGACCTTCTGGTCCACGCCAGGGACTTCGAGCTGGCCCTGGAGAACCTCCGCCAGGCCTGCGCCTACACCCCAAAAAGTGCAACCTACTGCAGCGCGAGACCAGGTTCCTGGGCCATGTGGTGGGGCCAGAAGGCATGACTACCGACCCTGCCAAGGTGGAGGCGCTGAGGAATTGGTCCATCCCCCCGAAATGTCAGTGAGGTGCGCAGCTTCCTGGGGCTCGCCTCATACTATCGACGGTTCGTCCGTGACTTTGCATCAATTGCCGCCCCCCTGCACCGTCTCACGGACAAGAGGAGGGAGTTCAGCTGGGAGGACAACTGTGCAGCCGCCTTCGCCCAGCTCCGTGCTGCTCTGACAACCGCACCCATCCTGGCACTTCCTGACCCTGGCCGCAGCTTCATAGTGGACACGGATGCCAGTGACGTGGGACTTGGGGCAGTCCTGTCACAAGGGGGAGCAGGGGGCAAGAGGTTGGTGGCTTACTACAGTCGCTCCTTGTCTCGCCCCGAGCACAACTACTGCGTCAACCGACATGAGCTCCTGGCGGTGGTTGAGGCGTTCAAACAGTTTCGCCCCTACCTCTACAGCCAGCGGTTCCTTCTCCGGACGGACCACGCGTCCCTGACCTGGTGTTACGCGCCTCCCCTTTTTCTTCTTGTTCCACCCGCTCTATTCTCTTCTGTCCTCGCAGGTGTTCCCGATTCCTGGGGGTGGAGCTACGGCTACTTAAGGCGTGGCCTGTGCTCCCGATGGGGTCTCTCATTCTGGCGTCTTCACGCTGACCCGAGCTGCCTTTTGAATCCTGCTTGGAGGACTGCTATTTGTTTTCGTATTTGTTTTATATAGCGGAGGATGGGAACTGTAGGGAGGAAGTGCTGGCTTCGACGGCCCAATGCGTGGCTGGCCCAGGCTTCGTCCAACCTTTTTGTTTCTTTAATGAGTGTCCTTTTGTTGGAAGTTCTGTGAAATAAACGTCACCACTATTGTGATCGGGAACTTTGGTCTATGTATTCTTAATACGTTGCGGGCCGCCGGATCGTGAGCCGTGTTGTAAGGGTGGCCATAACATATTTGGGGGCTCGTCCATACAAGATTGTTGTTTATCGCACTTGCGTTGTTGGTAGGGTTCTATTTTTTTTTCGTCTCTCTCGTCAACTGGGGTTTGATAGCGTGGTTTGATTTAGTCGAGATGGAGTTCGATCTGGAGGGTTTTGTGGATGACCCAACCATTGAAAAACTGGATGGGTGCACGGTAGAACACCTAAAGCTCATTGCTCAGCTTCAAGGAGCCTGAGGGTCAGGTGGCCCGGTGGATCGAGGCCCTACAGGACTACGATTTTGAAGTCCAACACCGAGCTGGGCGTCTGTACAGCACTGCAGATGCCCTGTCCCGACGCCCCTGTGAGGACTGCAGACACTGTGAACGCCAGGAGGAGAGAGATGGAGCTACTCTCCGGGTAGCTGCCACGGAACCGGTCGGGCCAGGTGAAGGTTGGCTGACTACAATGGAAGACCAGGAGTGGCAGGCGGCACAGGACAGTGACCCCACACTGGCCAGGATGGGCCAGTGGGTTGACAACCAGGGACGCCCCCCCCAGCAGTCTGTCTCTGCCTTGTCCGTTGAAACCAAGACCTACTACTCAGAGTGGGCCACCCTGGCACGGTGTGATGGACTGCTTTACAGGGTCTGGCGTGCACCAGGTTGGAGGAGAGATGTGTGGCAGTTACTAGTAACGGGTGCTACATGCGGTCCACGGTTCGGTGGGGGCAGGTCACTACGGGGTGGCCAAGACCCTCAACAAGCTGCGCCAGCGTTTTTACTGGCCTGGTTGCAGGAAGGACACAGAGCTTTTTGTTCACTGCTGTGACTTCTGCACTGCTAAGAAGGGGCCGACTGGACGTTCCCATTCCCCTTTACAGCAATATCAGGTGGGGGCCCCCATGGAGCGGGTTTGGGTGGACAACCTGGGCCCATTCCCCATCACAGACAGTGGGAACCACTACGTCCTCGTGGCCATGGACTATTTCACTAAGTGGCCGGAGGCGTATGCGGTCCCCGACCGGAGTGCGGTGACCACAGCTGAGCGTCTGGTGTGGGAGATTTTCTGTCGGTTCGGGGCACCTCAAGAACTGCACAGCCATCATGGGCGGAACTTTGAGGCTCAAGTCTTTGCTGAGGTGTGCAAACGCATGGGGGTAAGCAAGACCAGGACGACGCCCCTTCACCCCCAGAGCGACGGGCTAGTGGAGCGGTAAAACCGGACGCTTGCCACGCAACTGGCCATCGTCACCTCACGACACCAGCGAGACTGGGAACGCCACCTACCCCTTGTCCTGTGGGCTTATCGATCAGCGGTGCAATAGAGCACGGGGTGCACGCCAGCCACACTTATGTTCGGCAGAGAGCTGCGGACGCCTGTGGACCTAGCCTTCGGCGCCCCCCCGGACACTGATCTCCCCAGGATACCGGGCTTCGAGTACCTGCGGGACATCCAGCAGTGTCTGGCAGAGGCTCACGAGTTTGCCAGGCAGCGTCAGGAACAGGCGGGGGCACGACAAAAGCGGGGGTATGACCTCCGTTGCCAGGGCCGCTTCTTCATGCCTGGGGAGAGGGTGTGGGTCTACAACCCAACCCGTAAATAGGGGGTCTCCCCCAAACTGACCAGCCAGTGGGTGGGGCCCAGTGAGGTGCTGGAACAACTTTCCGTTGTTGTGTATCGGGTGAAGATGTGTGCCCGTGGGCGGGTGGTGTTGCTACACAGAGACCGCTTGGCACCCTACCGCCCCCTGGCGGCCAGACTTCCCGACACACACAGCTCACCCAGCACGGCTCAACTCACACCGACGAGTCCTCAGACTCGAACAGACAGTGGGGGGTTGGGGCATGCGACCCCACGGGCTCACAGGCGGCGGCGGCCTCCCTGTCGCTATCAGGACTTTGTTGTCGGCTGAGGACAGGCAAGATTCTGGTGAGGGGCAATGTAGCTCCGGGGTTATGTTTGTTGTGTTGTTGTACGACTGCTATTGGTTGATGTGTTCTCATCATGCTTTGCGGTGCGGAAGTTAGGGGAGGAGTTAAAAGACGTTGAGCTTTGTTGTGGTTACGGTAGACTGGAGAAATCAATAAAGTGACTTAAAGAAGATAGCACGCCTCTGCTTTTGATATTCGCCACAGTATAGACGCGTATCAGGCAAATATTTCTCAAGAGAAAACCGGCGACAAGTTTGATTTGTCGCGCCACACTTTCGCCGTGCACAGGCGAGCACGTTCACGAGGATTTGTGGCGCGACAAATTCAGCCAATCAGCGTTCAACCGTCAAACTCAGTGCAGTGCAGTCCGGGGTGAACTGCAGCATGGAGGCGAAAGTGAATGTTGCCGTTCGCGACTCCCGGAGCTCTATATATAATATAATAGTATATAATATAATATTTGGATATATAATATCACAGCCAAAAGCTCTGTGCGCCTCCGGATGGTCATAGGGAGCCCTCATAGGGATTGGGCTTCTCGGGTTTTGTTTACCGGCGTTGCTATGTTTCCGGTCTTGTGTGTTCCAACGGTTTATTAGGTAGGCCTATCTAATAAATCTCTGTCTATTCAATACTTCATTCACTGCCTCTTCCGTGGTCATTATAATATTATGAATATACTGCGTCGGGTCCTCCGACGTCTCTCCCTCTTCCACAAAAGGTAAAGACATGTGATGGTTGTTATCTTGTTGTGGCGCGACAAATTTGATAAAACTTGCACATCGACAGATTATGATGTGTGGCGCGACAACGCGAACGCACGACAAATTTCGCGTTTGGTGTGAACGCACAGTAACGCGTCCAGTGGAATCCCGGCGTAAGCGTGGCACGACTTGGTTTGGTTTCAGGCACATCGTATTCCATCTAGAATATTACCTCTTCAACGTGGGCGTGTCGCCTAGCCCGCATGCACGAAACTGTGCATGTACCACATTGTAGCTATGGAAATGCTAAAAAAGGCGGGTGGAGGCGAGTTGAGCTGGTACTGTCGTGGAAAAGGGGCATAATGACTTCATAAAACACACTATCTTAAATGAAAAAGTGTTTGAATATTTGAAACAGGGACTCAACTAACACATTTATTTACAGTTGATTTAAACACACTTCCTCTCTAGAGCCGTTTGTCCGCTCTGGGCTCCTGTAGAAAAATGGCATTGGCTCCAGATATAAGTGACAAATTCGGAAAGTCGAACCTCCTAACCTTTATACCACCTTTCCTTAACCTTTGTGGAAAACGTCATCGGGTCAAGGCGAGATGAAAAGGTGCTTAATTTCGAACATAGGAAAAGATAGCACTGTTTAAAATTAATTAAACTCCACTTTTCCTAACCGACGTCATGCACGACGACGAGTAATGTTTATATTATTAGTCTCTAGTGTGAAACTACAATTTTACGAAGATGAACTACAACAAGAGCTCTTTCGATTCATGTGTTCTTGTAGTATTGATTTCAATCAGGTTGTCGCCAACAGTGAGAATCACTTAGGTCAGAGTCTGTAAACGTCGTGGCCTGTTGCTTTATTGCCGCCGTAGAGGATTATGGGTTACAAATATCTCCTTTCCTTTCATAAAAGTTGGTCATGAGTAACCTATGCTGGTTGCATCGAGGCACCTTTCCTAAGCACTTTTAGAACTCGAACAAACTTTTCTCCAATTATTTCTGGGTCATCTCGTTAGGAAAGGAAATTTCCTAAGCAAAAAACTTAATCCGTAGAGGCCAAAGGGCTCATTCTGTTTACGAAAACACCATTCTTATTTTCATGAGATTATACACAAATTAAACTGTCTAATTTATCAAAATTTAATTTTTGCCAATTAGGTTTCATAAGATGCCACTACATTTTCCACTCTGCAACTTTATGCAGACTTTTAGTCCCTATATATTAGTATTATATATAGGGATTTATTATATTATTTATTCCCTCACATATCTTATCAAATAAAATTTGATCACCGAGTAAATTACTTTTAATTTGTCATGAGATAGCATGTAACGGTCAATTGCAATTGCTTGTTTATTCACGCAAGTAGGATTCAAATGAGCAAGACATATCAATAGAATCAGATGAGCACAATAAATAGAATCCAATAAATTCTCATATCAATAATAAATAGCAAAAACATTTCGCTCTACATAGTTCTTCTCATATTTCATAGTTCAATTTATAACCATCCCATCGTCTGGGTAATGACAGTGTCATCATGCGTTTTTCATTCTTCTATAGCAGAGCACTATCTTTCCGTCAGTATTTTCCCACAATATTATTCCAATGACAATGTTAACAATTTAGAAATTAAAAAAATTATTAGGGTGTAGAAGGGCACCTTTGATCTATATTTTTTAAATAAAATATATTGCATTTTTGTAATGCATGCAGGGGTAACACTGAACTCTGAATCACAGGGTCTGCAGAGGTCTCTGACAACATGGAGGGCCATGAGGAGGACAGAGAGATGATTAAGAACTCTGTAGATCGGTGTGATCTCAACCATCTTCAGCTAAACATGGCTGATAACAAAGCAGCCAATCTCACTCATTGAGCGTGAGAAGCAAATGACCTTCACACATTTCTCACTCCAATTACACATACCCTATTACGGAAATCTGACTGAGAATGTGCGCAGATTGCGCTGAGCAGAGCGCACCTAGCAGAGCGTGCTGAGAGCCGTGGAGGGCGGCTGGCTCTCTGTGGGGGCTGTAGACAGACTGGAGTGTGTGCCTGAGGAGGATGATGACCATCACCATGCCCCTCTAACCCCTCATAGATCCTTTTTTACGAACGTCTTTATTCATTGCATTGCATTATTTTCTTCCCTCCTTCCCTCCTTCAATTTGCTGTTGTGCCAACTGAATTTCCCCATTGGGGATTAATACACTGTTTACTCCCTTCCACTGGAACGCCCTGGACTGAAGCCTTCAATGAAACTCTTTACCCACTGGTTGACATTGTGCAGGATTCGAAGGCCCATTGTTTTCCTCTGGTATTTAGCTTTAGGCTCCTTGTAGTCCAGATGGCACTGGCACCTGTTGGTGTGCTGCGGAACTCCTATCTCCGGGATTTCACTCAGCTGGTTTGCTATTCCTTTCACCCGTTCAATGAGAGCAAGGCAGTGAGAGGGTTTGAAGAACTCCTTGATGATCTGAGGAAGATGATCTCTGAGGTAGGCCCGGACAGCACAGGCAGAGGCGTGGATCTCCTCGGTGTCGTTCCCTACAGGGAGGCTGATCCCCCTCAGGGGCTCGCTGACCTTTGGCATGTCGCCTTTGAACAACTTGGCCTAGAGGGAAATTAAGTGGTTATATGGGAATTAGCCATGACTTATTATAAAGGAAACCTCTTGAGATGCTTTATGAATTAATCTTGAAGGTTGATGCCACAAAAATCCACAGGAACACAGGTATATACTTATACAGGTTTAGAGTTCAATCAGCAAACATTAAACACATGACGACTGAGATGTCAGTCGTCATGTCGGTCTGCCCGAATGCAAACCAGAGGTCGTTCAAGCTAGGCGGGTGGCTGATTAAAAGATATTCAACAAAACCCCTTGATAAACCCCTTAAGCTTTGGCAGTCAAGCGTGACCAGATTGTAAAAAATAACTATTTTTTCAAAATGTATACTTTTAATGCTTTTAGCCTCACAGGTAGCGTTAGTATTGAGACTAGAAACCTATTTATGAATTGATGCTCAAATAATGACACTAACATACATACAAATAACATGTTGATATAACATAATGCAGATTCACTCCCACACCCAACCAGCAGTTCATTTGGCCAGACTAACATTTCAGATGTGAGGAAATGTCCATATTATTCAATGTAGAGGGTTTAAATTGTGCAAGGATTTTGGTTGACAAGCATCAATATAACCAATGGCAAGGACCTTTAAGTATGTCAAGTTCAAGTTAATGTTGCACAATTTAAGATCCATTGCCTCAGACTTTAAAAGTTGAGGTCTAAGATATACAACGATTAAAGAGAAGTTACTTGAAGAATTTTTAGTGCTTACTTACATATTCATTTTTCAACTTTTCTATAGTGGGGGACAAGTAATCCATAACATTCATGGTTTTATCCACTTCCTTCATCTCTGGTTGAGAGACTGTGGTGGAGAGGTGTGGTGTCACACAATAGCACATAAGAAACACTGAAAGGATGAATACACAAAAGGTATGGATATCAGAGTGTTATATGTTCAACAAAACAGAAACACTCAAATAAGTGGCTAATTACGACCATTACTTCCCTTTGGCAGATACACAAAAATGTAGGCCTACTTCGAAATGTAGATAGCGCTCCAGTGTATTGGTCTTATCTTGTTTATTTAACTACATACAATTAAACAAAAACAAGCGAAATCCCCACACTTATGTTCTGAATGTGACAGTACCTTGGATGAGAGTCATATTGTCTTTGCCAGCTGATCTGCTGGTTGAACCCTTTATGAGTTATACTTATAGTTACATGTCTCTCTGAACTTTTAGGATGACTCCATTTATCTTGCTTGGCATCGTGCCCCACGTCCACACACTTGAAAGCAACCCATTGATGTCATCGATAAGGCTTCCCTATTCCACTTAAAGGGTTTTAAGTGACCACAGTAAAGCCCACACATATGCAACAGGTCCTGATGATTAAAGACATGACCTCAGAAGACAACATGCGTATTGGGGTTACGCTCCGAATTAGATGGCAGATGTAGAATCATTAATAAATAATAATATGATTGATGATGTTGTAAAGTAAAAACGTGTGAGGTGAGAATAAGTGTATATATAAGAACGACAAGCGTACGCAGTGTCGTAAGTTCAAATAGTCGTGCCAGGACTGATCTTAGTGTTAGTGCAGCTGCAGAATGTATAAATTCACAGATAAGTTTGGACACTTTGGCAACAAAGCCTTCTCCATAACCCTCATATATAAACTTGCAATTTGTTTGGTTTTTAAACTGATAAGGTTCAGTTTCTCTGCTTACTGATTAATTTAATTTCTCTGGTGTAATCTCGGCTTCATGTAAATGCGTGTGACGGGTCCCTCACACCTAGAATCTCATAGTGCCTGTAAATACATAAGGGATAATGTATAGAACGCCGGTCTTTATCGGGAAAATAAGCCCAGACAGGCGCGAATAATAAGCACCTCCGGCGCGAAGCGGAGGTGTGTTGCTTCGCCCTGAAGGGGCTTATTTTCGATAATGATTGGCGACGTTCTACACATTATCCCGCTTATTACACGGCTACTTTCCAAAACAAAAAAATAACTTCACACGGTGTGTCTTTTTACAATTTATTTGTTACCAGCATTCGTAGTGTTGATCAGCAGAGAAATAGTCTGCCAAAGACTTTGATGTCGCTTAGCAACCGAGTACGCTGGGGTTGATAAGTTACCAGACTACTTGTAGAGGGATACGAAAGACAGCAAAAAATCCACTTTCCTTGACAGCGGTCATTATATGCTTAGCAACGGTGAATTATCAAAAAATAATTCACCGCAGGAAGTTGTGAAGGCTCATGCGAGTGAACGGAGAGTTCCACAGCATTGAGATGAGCTGTGTAATAAATAGTGATAACGAGGCTCTTTGGATAGACCATGTGAACAACAGACTGGTCGGTACATCATCACAGTGTTATTGGTTTGGGCTCAGCGCTGTTATCCCAGGCCCCCAGGAGCAGTGCATACTTCAGCAAAACACGAGTGCTCAGCGGCCAAGCCTGGTATTGCAGCTGTTTTAGGGGTCTGTGGACGGGTCCCTCGATTCATGTAGTCCCAGAAGTACAGTAGATATCCCCGTTCTCTCCAATACAAGTGAGGAACAGGAATGTGTCTCCGCAAAAGAATTCTGGATATCAATCAGAGGCTCATAATTATCTTTATACCATGTACTAATAAAATGTAAGTTTTGTTTCTGTCCTTTCTTTAATAGGTCCATGTGTTACCCGTACCCCAGTCTAAAGGGCTCTTATGGTTCCACGTCCACGCAACGCAAGGGGGTTACGGACCCCTTGCTTCCTTGCGGACCCTCCTTGCGACCACCGCAAGGGCCGGACGTGCTCCTCCCAAAAATCGTAACCTTCCATCAAGGCAACGCAGCAGCCAGGGCTGTGATTGGTCCACTTACTAAAACCCAACGCAGAACCATAAATGGTCAAGACTGCGTCGAAGCGTCTCCGTGGTCATTGCGCTGCGGGAACGTGGGACTTAATCTGTTAAATGCAGTTCTGGTTTAATGACAAACCTGTAGGTGATGGGGACAAATCTATCATCTCTTTCCTCTGTCTCCCGGATGATGAAGGAACAGAATGGGAATTTTTTCCTAGATTTAGCCACTAAACACCCCTCCATAATGCACCTAATGACTCCACACACGGACAGTAGTTCCCGCTGTTTGAGATCTCGCTCATGTCAATCTGGCTCCTGGTATATTACCAGATTGATGTGTGATGTCAATCAGCGGGAACTGCCGTCCGATATATGAAGTCAGAACAAATTCTATATCTAATTAGTATATCTAATTAGTATAGGCCTATTATGATTAGCATATCTGTTGTATGGATTTAGGATTTAGATAAAAGATTAAGAATTTCGATTTAGGACTTTGATATATAGATATAAGCTGTATTATTTTTTTATCATTTAGATAGGCTATATAGCCTCATGTTGATTTAGATTTAGGATATAGATCTAAGATTTAAATTGTACATATAATTCAAATTATATATATGTGAAAAAGTTTATAAACAGCACCAAATCTTAAGTGTCCTATTGTGAGGATAATTATCTGACGCGATTCAAATGCATTAAAACATATTGAAAATAACACAAATGGCCCTGTCCACACAGAATTTTTTTTTGGGTGAAAAAGCATGTCTTGTGCTTTTGGGCCGACCGTCCAGACGTATCCGGTGTTTTCGGTGGCCGAAAACACACGTTTTTGAATCCAGGTCCCTGGGTGGATAAGATAAAAAAACGTCCCTATGCGTTTTCGTGTGCGGATTCGTGTGGACGCCAGATATGCGAACGATGACGTCATCGCCCCCCCCCCCCCCCCCCCCCCCCCCACCAGTAGGGAAACGTTAGAGTTCCTTCGAATTTTTGTTTTGTTTGATTTGAATTTTATTATTTTTGTAGCCTTAAATACAGCCCCTTGGTAAATTTAAATATTAACTGTACAGTAAAAAGTATTTTCTGCTCAATCTAAAAGTCTCAGTCTTCTTCCTTTATTTGTGGAGAACCAGCGCCACACAGTGGCCTTGAATGTATACAGCGTTTCTACAGCTAGATGTGTTTTCGCAATGAATGAATGATGTCTTTACGGGGATACTTAAGAAATGCATCAAAGGAAAACGGAGGGGAAAGGATAGTTTTCGCCTGTGTGGAAGGGGCCCAACCCTCACACTATTTTTCGAAACGATGGCCTGTTTGACACCTCCTACAATTCTAGCCACATTGTCAAAGAAAATGAGGAAGGCCGAGCTCTCTGAGTGGCCAACGACGTGCGTCGCGACGTAGGTCGCACTGATCACGTCGTAGGTCGCATTGGTCGCTGTGTTAGTCGCTTGTCTGGCTGCTTTCAGTCGTTTTGGTCGCTGGCTGGCTCGGTCGCTCAAAGTCTATGGGCGGTCCTGAATCAGTTAATTTGCATGTTATTAACGTTTTTTTTGCGACAGTTGAAGTACCAGAAAGCCATGCTCTCTGGTGGAAGCTTCCTACAGCTCTTTATTGCAAATATTATTTTTATATTTTTATATTGAAGTAGTCCTACAGTTTAAAATTATGAAATCGTTGGTCTATCAGTATCAATAAAATGTATTAGTTGTAATTTTGGGCGTATTCAAATAATGTATTTTATATATAGCCTATATATTTGTTTTGTTAAATGTCATTAAGCCTAATAAGTTATATTATGCACAAAGCACTTCGTTATAGAGTGATATATTAGTTGTAATTTGGGGCGTATTCAAATAATGTATTTTAGAAATAATACATAGCCTATTTGTTTTGTTAAATGTCATTAAGCCTAATAAGGTATGTTATGTACAAAGTTTGTCATTATAGGGTGATATAGTTTAACATAAGTGCAACAAGTGAAAGTCAATGCCACAGTGGTACAAGCGGTAGTGATGCTAGGTTAGTAATCAACACGGTGGTTATTCGATACTCACCACGGTAAGGTATATATTTGCTCTTTTACTCAAACTTATTGACGTAATCAGTCTCTTTCATTTTAACATTTTTGTATGATTTAGTACGATGGTATGATAATCATATGACGTAATGACGGGCAGCGACGCCTGGCTGGTATCGGCTGGCTGGCTGCGACGACAGGCCAGCCGGCTGCCGCTGGCTGCCGCTGATTTATTTTGGATTTGGATTTATTTTGGAGATTTTGAGCATAGCAGAATACGGTGCACCTCAAACATAAAGTGAAATTGAAACATTCTGTGAAACAAGGTACTAACAAAGAGACAGTTTACCCCCGACTCCCAACCCCCACCCCCCACCCACTTTCCTCCCTTACAGAGAAGTACCATGAAATAGGGTATAATGGGTTTTGATACAGGTACTAATGGTAGTGAATATCGGCCATGCATCATTTGGATACAAAGACACAAAATACAATAATAATAACACTAACAGCACTAAAAAAAAAAAAATAATATCAATACAAAAAGATAATAATTAAAAAAAGAAACACTTACTGTGCTACAAACTACTGCTTATTGGGGTATCTAGGTTGTCTAGACATCAGGGTTAATCTCTATTTGGAGAGATCTGACATGATCTAGGAAAGGTTGCCAGATTTTATGGAATTTCCGTTCCGAGAAACGAAGAGTGTGTTTGACTTTCAATAATCTCATAAAATGAAGGGCATTCTTTATCCATTGAGAGAGTGGGGGAGCCTATTGTTACAGCTGGCCAAGGACTGCAGATGGAAACTACCCTTCTGGCTAAATCTGGCATACAGAATTGTGTATTAATATGCACTCTCCCTGTCAAATAAACTAAATAAATAAACAAGAACAGAGCTGATGCTTTTTCCTGTGCTTTTTTCAAATGCATACTTCTGCAGGTATGAAGGAAGAACACAGAGGATAGTTTGATAAATAAGGATAAGCCAATGATGCAGTCTGCGGGTGAACAGGGCAGACCATCCAACTCGAGCCAACTGTTTACAGTTGGCTCGTGAACAGAAGGGCTTCTTAAAGGGGCAGTGACGTTATTAAAGGGATGGTGAAAATACCTTTTCTAGACCTTTTAATATACTAATTGGTGAATGTATTTATTATCAAATAAGTTGTTATTTATTGTTGCATATACTATTTCATATTTAAGACTCAATTTGAGCTATTGCACGCTACATGCTGTTCAATCTGGACTTCAGAGAGTCAAAGCCAAACTTCCTTTCCCCCAATTACTTCTCCACCATGGCCGAGATAACCTCCACTATGAGTCTTTACTTGTTGTGGAAGTACCAGACGCAGAACCTGACGCAGTCTTTCAGATTCATTATATCAGAGAATATCCGCGTCAGTTTTCCCGCAGTGCAATGAATGAATAAAGATTGTAAACACGTCGGAAGAAAAATACATTTATTTTGACAGATGTGCCCGAAGTTACTACTTTACAATTTTGTTGATGACCAACATATAGAAAAACCTGTACTTTTAATTCAGCCTTGGGTGAAATCGAAGCATAGTGTGCTGTGAATGCATGTTGATTATGATACAATTCTTATAGGGGGTAACTACATTGGCACGACCCTGGCATCCTCTATCTTCTTCTCCAACTTTTGAAATAAATTGCTGTTTCTCGTTTTCCGTACTTCTGGCTAACGGGCCCCGGAAAAGATCTCAAACCTGCGCAGAACGCATAATCCAATCCCAATCTGATTGAACGTAATACATGCACGATTAATGAAACTGATAATTGAATAATCTAGGGGTCTTAATTAGATTATAGGTGCGTTTCCATCCCCCTGACTTTATGCGATGGAAACACCAAAATTCGCATAAAAATTCTCTAATTCACAAAAAGGTTTATCCGCTCGCTTGAGGTGGTTTTTGAGAAATGCGAAAGAGAGTAAATTCGCAAAATGGGAGATGGAAACACACTTTTCGAAACAGCTGTGACGTAACGAACTTTGAACACACAGGACTGACAGTCTTTCAGATTTCCGCATAACGACCGGCCATAGCAACCCTGCCGACATCAACGTGTAACGTCATCACCCTATTCCGCTCCAACCACTTGATGGAAACGCACCTAATTCGAATTACTTTTTTGCGAACTTTCTAAAGATTTGCTTCACCTTTTAGATGGAAACGCAGCTAGTGAGGAACTGATTTGGAACATGTATACAGTCCTACTAAACTGTATACATGCATTTTAATAATCCAATCATAGTCGGTCTAACCCAATTATTCGATTTTCTTGAGTGTCCTGTAAACGTACTGAATGATACAGTGCGTTCACATGACACTCAAGAAAATCGACACTCAAGATAGTCTGCATTGACGGCATGATGATGTAGAGGTTAATTGTTATTTTCAGCAGTTAATGTGTATTATGTCATTAACCATTTGGATATTAACATAACCTAGCTAATGTCTGTGTCATTCTAAAGTCACTGAACACTATAATGACTGCATCAATATATGGCAGAATGACCCTCTTGGTTTGAACGGTTAGAAGCCTTGCTTTAATTTACTAAGTTACTATAAACATTAGAATATATGAGCTTGGCTTTGGTGGTGAGGTTTTCACTATTGAACCTGCATTGAACCTGTGACTTGAGTTCAATGATGATCAGGCTTTATTAAACAGTTCAAATATTTGTAAAGAACCTTTTGACTATATTAATAATTGTTAAAATGATCGCTAATTATTTGACTGAACGATACTAATCCTAATGGGCGGGGATAGTCAGGCTTTGGCAGGGGGACGTGTTGTCCCCCTGCCAAAAATATCAGACATAAGCAAGGGGATTTCTCAAATGTAATTGACTTACTTGTCCAATTACATATGTAGGCATATGATCAGTGAACAATATATTAAAAATGTCTCATTTCAAAATGTCTATCAATTCAAAAAGCACAGCACTCAATTCAAAATGTCAAAATCTATTTAAGTTTTTTGACCCTTTTGGTCCCCTCCTCATATAGGCGATCAATATCTTCAATATCTCAAACGGCATTTTCAAACTTCTCACACTGATCCTCTGCGATGCCACATAATAATTTTGTTACTCCAAAAGACGTTCTGCATTGTCTCAAAGTATGTCATAAGTTTGCAAAGTCTCAGTAGTTGCCTTAAACCTGGTTAGTATGCGTTTTCCCAACCCGGTATCACGCCAAGGCGTGAAATAGATAGGTTGGTCCACATCGCAAGGCGTGTTCAGGGTCACGCTTTGCCTGACCAAAGCATGACCCTGAACACGCTTTCTTCTCCATTCGAAATGAATGGAGGAATAGCACCAACAGGGGCCGAGACGTTCTCCTAGCATTTGGTGAAATTGTTACGTAGCCTATATTAATTATTATCTGAATGCGAAATGCAATATTTTAGGACAGCTTCACCATTAAATGTGTTTCTAATGACATTTCTAGCGAGAAATGTACATTTTTCTTGCATAATCTTCAGTCAGTGATTGTGTCTGATCTTTAGTTTCGTATATCTGAGAGCCACCCAGTCGCCAAAAGCATACGTTGACAGTGAACGTTTTCGTGAACACTTGATTACGTCGCATTTCAACATAAAATAGCGTGTTATACACACACACACACACACACACACACACACACACACACACACACACACACACACACACACACACACACACACACACACACGATGCATTTCGCTGCTAAAACAAAAAAATAAATATTCCCTCTAACATTATTACTTTCAAAACATTGGCCTAAATGGAATATCTTTTTTATTTGGGCTGCTTCTAGGACATTTTGGGTGGATTTTGAACGGTATGTGGCCAGCACGTTTTTTTGCAGGACCTGGCAACCCTGCGTTGTTGCAGGAGGTGCTGAAATGCTCCGGAACAGATCTGGATCCCGCATGGCCAAAAGACTTGTAGACGGTTTTTGAATGACTAATAGCGGCGGCTATTAGTTATTCACTCCGGCTATTAGTTATTCACTCTGGCTATTAGGTATGCAGAACGAGCCCCTCCCTCTTCTTGGCTTGAGCACTAAAGGCCGATATATGCTCTGTTTTAGACGTAACGCGTAAGCACGTAAGATACATAACCCCCCCTTGCGTGGTAAAATATCCCCCCTTACGTGCTTAAGTGCGTCGCCCAAAATTCCTGACTATGCGACTAAAACACTACGGCCCTACGCAGCTCGCAAAGACTGTGATTGGCCAGCTAACCTCTCCGTAAAAGTTCTTCTCGTATCCTTTTCCTTCTTCGCAATATAATCTTTTGCTTTTCAATGCTTATCAGCTCCAGCTCCCTCAACTGTCTTCGACTCAACCTTAACATCGTTCAGAGTGTGGAAAAAGACTGCGAACCTAAACTTAGCTACTGCTACTCTCGTCGAAAATACTGGAAGTGCATAAATATAAACAAGCCAGCGATTTCCACTTCCACGCCTAGATTCGTTCGTTGCTCCCCCTACTGTTCTGGCGGAGAATCCCCTTGCAACAGGCGCAATCCTTAAGGAACCTTAAAGGAACCGTAAATCAAAACTTGTCTAAAACAAGTCCCTTGCGTAAATTACGTGCTTACGTCTCTGCGTCTAAAACGACCCTAAATCAGCCTTTAGGCCCCGTCCACACGAAGCCGATTTCATGACGAAACCGCAAAGGTCTTGTACGGTTCGGCCTTCCGTCCACACGAAGCCGGCGAATCCGCTGACCGAAACCGTAAACTTCTGAAACCACCTTCGGATGTGGTTTCAAATCTACCCGGTTTCGTTTTGGATTCGTGTGGACGCCTGAAACCGACTGAAACCGGAAACCATGACGTCATCACCACACCCCTCGACCCTCTAGGACCCTCTAGTTCTGCAGCAGATCATGTCCCTTGTTGGGTCACTAAGCCATTATTTATTGAGACTGTTTACTGACTGTTTGTTTGTGTTGTTAGTGGTTCGGGGGGGCAGCCTTCTGGATTTCTGTAGCAGAAGCAGCGCCCCTTATAGGCCTGGCATGTGTACTACAGCGTTTCTACAGATCTACCCGGTTTCGGTTTTAACATTTTTTATATGTTAGGCTATATATTGAGATGGCAGTGTGCGAAATACCCGTCAATATTCGGGGATGTCCTCATCCCAAGATTGTTCTCGATATGCAGTGGCCAGCTAGGCTGCCATCTCAATATATAGCCTAACATATACAAATATATCACTGTACTAGACACAAATGTATTTTCCACTAGCTATTGGTGGTCATTACATTGTAGTGAAACTAGTAAAGACAACACAGCTTTATGTTACGGCGAAACATGGAGGCACTGCAGCTCTCGACAATGCGTTACTTTAGTCTGGTATTTCTCTTCACTGATTGGTTACACAGCCTTCAAACTTAGTGGTCAAGCAAAGAAGAGAATAGAATAGAAAGTATTTTATTGTCATTGCACGAGTCAAGTACAACGAAATTTTTAGTAAGCTTTCCCAATTGGTGCATTCGAGAAAATAAATAAATATATAAATAGAACAAGAACAACAGTATACCAAATAGAAATGTAAATAATGTAAAATAAATAATAAAGTAAAATAAAGTAAAGTACAATACAGCAGTGGGAGGTCAGTCAGTCGGGGGTCAGTGCATGTGTGTGTTCAGGGTGGATACAGCTTCTGGGAAGAGGCTGTCTCTGAACCGTGAAGACCTGGTTCTGATGGACCTATAGCGCCTGCCAGAGGGCATCAGGTCGAACAGGTGAAAGCCAGGGTGTGAGCTGTCCTTTGTGATTCTCTCCGCTCTGCTTAGGCAGCGGGAGATGTATATGTCCTTCAGGGAGGGGAGGGGGCAGCCAGTGATCCTCTATGTGGTGTTTACCACTCCCTGGAGTTTCTTCCGCTCTGCCTCAGTGCACTGTGAAAACCACACTGAGATACAGAACGTCAGAAGACTCTCGATGGTGGAGCGGTAGAAGGTCACCAGCAGCTTCTCTCCCACGTTGTTCCTCCTGAGCACCCTGAGGAAGTGAAGCCGCTGCTGAGCCTTCTTGACGACCGCCGCCGTGTTGGCAGTCCAGGAGAGGCCAGCAGAGATCATGGTGCCCAGGAAGCGGAAGGTGTGGACTCTCTCTACACAGTCACCGTTGATGTAGAGGGAAGCCGGGTCTGCTCTGCTTTTCCTGAAGTCCAGGATGATCTCCTTAGTTTTTGTGATGTTCAATGCCAGGTTGTTGTCTGAACACCACAATGTTAACTTCAGGATCTCATCCCTGTAGGCAGACTCGTCTCCCTCTGAGATCAGTCCCACCACCGTTGTGTCGTCCACGAACTTCACTATGGTGTTGCTGGGGTGGGTGGGACTGCAGTCGAAGGTGTACAGAGAGTAGAGGAGTGGGCTCAGCACACACCCCTGTGGAGAGCCTGTGCTGAGGGTGCGGGTGAAGGAGAAGTGGGGAACGAGTTTCACCTTCTGGGGTCACTGAGGAAGTCACTAATCCAGGAACAGCACATCGAAGCACTTCATAATGATAGGTGTGAGTGCTACTGGGCGGTAGTCATTCAGAGTGTCCGGTGCTGATTTCTTGGGTACGGGGATGATGGTGGAGGACTTCAGACAGGCTGGGATGATGGCCTGTGTCAGGGAGAGGTTGAAAATTGTTGTGAAGACCTGTGAGAGCTGGTCAGCACAGCCCTTGAGTACCTTCCCAGGAAGTCCGTCTGGTCCGGCAGCTTTCCTGGGGTTGACTCCACTAAGCACACGTCTCACATCCTGCACCTGTACAGTCAGTGAGTGGGTGCTGTGAGCTGGTGGGGGCTGGGGTGGTGATGAAGCTGAGGTCTGTGATGTCCTTGATGTCTCGAAGCGGGCAAAGAAGCTGTTCAGTTCTTCTGCCAGCGAGATACTTGAGTTCACAGTTGTGGTGTTGCGTCCCCTGTAGTTTGTTAACTGTTGAATGCCTTGCCACACCTGCCGTGGGTTGTTTTCAGAGAGGTGATCCTCTATTTTCCTCCTGTAGTCCGCCTTTGCCTTCTTAATTCCCCTCCTCAGGTCGGCTCTAGCAGCGCTGTACTGCTCTCTGTCTCCAGACCTGAAGGCGGCGTTGCGGACCTTGAGGAGCGTCCGGACCTGGCTGGTCATCCAGGGCTTCTGGTTGGGGAACACACAAATGCGTTTGTCCACTGTGACGTTTCCCACGCAGTACTTGATTTAGGAAAGTACAGATTCTGTGTGGACAGCCAGGTCCTGGTGTTTAAAAACATCCCACTCGGTGTGTAGGAAACAGTCTTGTAGTTGGGAAAGTGCATCCTGAGGCCACGTGGTGATGGTTTTGGTCTGTAGTGGTGCACTTCTCCTGAGAGGGGTGTATGCAGGGGTAAGGAGCAGAGAGAGGTGGTCTGACTGGCCTAAGTGAGGTAGTGGTATGGCTCTGTAAGCATGTTTAATGTTAGTGTAAACATGGTCCAATGTGTTTTTCCCTCTGGACACTTCACGTATTGATAAAACTTCGGCAGGACAGACTTTAAGTTTGCCTGATTAAAATCACCGGCTATGATGTGAACACCGTCGGGGTGAGCACGCTGCTGAGTGTTTATGGCTTTTAGCAGTAGAGAGAGAGCTATGCCAACGTTGGCATCGGGAGGAATGTAAACAGCCGTGATTAGCACTACTGTTAAAGGGGTAGTTCGGAATTTTGGACATAGGGCCTGATTCCCAAGTGAGCATTGGTATTCTATATCACTGGAGACAGTTTTCAACACATTTCATACAGTCCTTCTAGTTGCAGAGTTCGCTCGTGCTAGGCTAGCGCAAGTCAACGGGCAATGCTAGCCTGCTATTAAAAATAGTCTTACCCACTCCGCAGTACACCCGAGGTAAATCAATTATAACGCCAGACTATAGATTTAAATGTCTGTGTTGATAGAATAATGTTAGAAATAAAACTAACCTTGCATCGCATGAATCATCGAGGGACTACTCTCTCAGCAGAAGCGGAATTTTACTATGCGCTGGTTAGGTTTGTAACCGAATCACGACAGAAGAACGTAAACAGAAGCGTGGGACAGAAGCGCAATTGAACGACTAGGCAACATGATGGTTCAGTGTGCTTTTAGAAATTGTAGAAATAAACGGTACAGATGGGCACCACAAAGTTTCCACCAATTTCCAGTGCGAGATCCAGAAAGGACTCAACTGTGGCTTGTTGCTGCTGGCTTGGACATCAAAACACCGGCTCGTACATGTACGGTTCGTTGGATACAACAAATTCCTCATAATCGTCTTCAAAAGCAGATGCATCGCTAACTCCTCCAAACGTGGGCATATCTTGTTAACTGAATACGTTATTGAATAATATGTTAATATAGAATTCCTTCGTTCACTGTACTCTGCGTTTGTAGCAATGACAGCGGCAGGTAACCTAGGTATCAGTCCGCCGCTGCCGTAGCCTACGTACAGGAATATAAACACTGCTGCTGAGACCCCGCAATTCCCTCAAAATGCAATGCAATGCAAGGTTGGTTTTATTTCTAACATTATTCTATAAACAGACATTTAGATTTATAGTCTGTCGTTATAATTGATTTACCTCGGGTGTACTGTGGAGTGGGTAAGACTGTTTTTAATAGCAGGCTAGCATTGCCCGTTGACGTGCGCTAGCCTAGCACGAGCGAACTCTGCAACTAGAAGGACTGTATGAAATGTGTTGAAAACTGTCTCCAGTGATATAGAATACCAATGCTCACTTGGGAATCAGGCCTTATGTCCAAAATTCCGAACTACCCCTTTAACTCTCTGGGCAGAAAAAATGGGCGACATTTAACTGTAATGTACTCTAAGTCCGGGGAGCAGTGTGTGTCTATAGTTGTTGTGTTTATAGACCAGCTGTTGTGTATAAAGATGCACAAACCACCTCCTCTGCTCTTACCGGAGTCTTTGTTGCGATCCCAGCGGTGGACGGTGCGCCCCCCCAGCTGTACGGCTGCGTCCGGGATCGACGGGTGAAGCCATGTCTCAGATATTACAGACACGCAACAGTCTCGTACATAGCGGTTACCGTTGGCGAGTAGTTCCAGCTCGTCCATTTTGTGGGTCAGAGATCTTGCGTTGGAGAGGAACAGCCTCTGCGTTGGAGAGGCTTATGTGGGTCTTTCCACAGTCTTGCCAGGAGGCCGGAGCGACGTCCCCGCTTCTGCTTCCTCTCCCTTCTCCGTCGGCGCCGCCTGCCGCAGCTGATTACGATCCACGGAGAGCCTGGTTATGGAAAGCCAAGAAGGCCACAATCCGGCCCTCGAATGGCGCGGTAAAAGTGGAAAACCGCACGGATTCCGTACGGATCCCGTACGGTTTGGCAAGAATTCCGTACGGAATCCGTACGGTTTCAGTACGGTTTCCGTACGGTTTCCGTACGGATTCCGTACGGTTTTGAATGACTAATAGCCACGGCTATTAGTCATTCACTCCGGCTATTAGTCATTCACTCCGGCTATTAGTTATTCACTCCGGCTATTAGGTATGCAGAACCAACACAGTCTCACTCCCTGCTCGTCAAATGTGTGACGCATGGCCAAGGATCCCTGGCGTAAATTTCCGACGAAAAATGGGTACCTTTTTCGTCGTTTTTCAACGCCAGATAGACATTCATGTTAATCCCTCACCGTCGGATATAGACGAAAGGAAATCAATGTCTATCAACGGTGATGCCGTCACGTTATGCAACTATTGCCGATTGATTTGTTTGACAGATTCACCATTAAACGTGTTTCTGATGACATTTCTAGTGAGAAATGTACTTTTTCCTTGAATAATCTTCAGTCAGTGAATGTGTATGATCTTTATTAATTTTTATTATCTGAATGGGAAATGCAATATTTTAGGATCGATTCACCGTTAAACGTGTTTCTAATAACATTTCTAGCGAGAAATATACATTTTACTTGCATAATCTTCAGTCAGTGATTGTGTCTGATCTTTAGTTTTATAGTTATTAGGAAGATTTAATCGTCTCGCTCGCATGTCTCAACGACCTCAGGTTGCTAGGGACGCTGCTTTCGCTAAACTAGCAGCTCACGTGTTTCCTGCGTTTGTGTTATTAAACCGTTATTTTATGTAACTTTTAATGATATTGTAATCAGTGCCTGAACGCGTTCATTGAACGATAGTTCATGAACTCGTTCATATTTTCGGCGAACGTGAACTGAACGTACTGTATTACTGCCTGATGAACGTTACTGTGAACTCGTTCATTCTGGTGTCTGTGAACGGCACGCGCACTCGGTTTAACTTCGTTCAATTGGGGGGTTATTTGTTTATCAAAACGGCGGATGCGCGCGCAGAATGATTTGTTTGACCGGTTGCCATGGTTATCTCCGTGTGTTTCATTTGCAGTTGCGGCGTTGTCAGCTTACTGTTACATTAAACTGCAATCAGAAAATGCGGTTATATGCTATAGACCCTATAGTGTCTGTGGTGTAAAGGCTGGGACGAATTAAAAAATATAAATACACTTTATGTTGAAAGTATAGACCGTCCCGATTCCCATTGAAACGAATGGCGCGGTGATTATTCTTCAGAACGAGATCTGTTAAATAGTGAAAAATGAATCAAACTGTAATCAGACAACACGGTTATATGCTATGGACCCTAGAGCAGAGGTCTTCAACAGGGGGTCCGCGGAGGTACTGCAGGGGGGTCGCGAAAGTTTTGGTAGATAGACATTTGTTTTATATTCCCCCCCCCCCCGCAATTTCTTCCACAAATTGAAATGCCTTTAAATACACATTAACATGATTCCAACACACTGTGTATTGTGTATTTAACACTAGGAACGCCGGGCCATTTTTACTTACTACTAGCGCCACAGAGGGGTCAAATGACCCCTAAGTCATTTGAATGAGAGGCTGTGCATTGGCACATAATGATCAATAGGTGGCGCCAATGAGCTACGACCGCGCGAGCGCCACATGTGTGTGTGGGTCGCAAGCCTAGTCCTCACGATTTTGGTCATTTAATTCTCATTTAATTCTTGCCGTCGGCTTTCAAGTTTTGGTGACATTTTTATGTATTTGATTTTAATGAAAGCCCAGCAGGAGAGAGCTTTTCTCTGCCTGCTCCTTCAATTAAGAAGAAGGAGGACAGCAAAGCAACGTCAGTTTCTCGTCTGGTCTTTATATCTAGGCCTACCCCTTTCTCCGCCGCAAACAATACGTATTTGGATGAGAGTGCGCAGCCAAGACTGTTGGTAGAGAGAGAGTGCTGTTATGTAAGCGGATAATGTACAGAACGCCGGTCATTATCTGAAAAATAAGCCCCGACAGGGCGAACCGGACCCTGACGCGAAGCGGAGGTGTCTTGCTTCGCCCTGAAGGGTATTACTTTCGATAATGACCGGCGACGTTCTATTATCCCGCTTATTACACGGCTATTTGCAAAAACGAAAATATATCTTCACACGGTGTGCCTTTTTTTATTTTTTTATTTTTACCATTCGTAGTGAAAGCAGAGAAATATTCCGCCAAAGACCTTGACGTCACTCGCCAGGGTTGATAAATTACCGGACTGCAGAGTGATAAGAAAGACGTGAATGAGGCAAAAAATCGACTTTCCTTGAAAGCGGTCGATGTGCATAAAAGTAGCCTATAGGCCGACGCCGACCAATTGCGAACTACTGAAGCTGCTTATGCCATCTCTAGGTTAAAAAATAGCCGCACCCACCCCAAACCGAGAGAGAATTGTATTCCGATTGAGGCGTATATATGATCCTTTTCTATTCCGATTAGCTGTTCTTCCACTTCTAATTGTCTCAGTATTTAATGCAAGATAGCAGGTATGTTTATGCATGCCAGTGGCACTAACAAGCATCACTAATTTTCCTTTCCACATTTATGTTTTAAAAATGTCTGTTATGTTTACAGTTTACTTACTGTACCTTGCACATGTTTAAAATAAAAACATGAACATATGAACCTACGTATTATTTGAATATCTTAGTATTGAATGCACAATAACAAGGTTAATTTTGTACATGGCACCATAGGACCAGTTTAATATAAAACACAATTTTATATAATATATAAGTAGGGGGTCCCCGCTCCATCTCTCCATCAGTTTGGGGGTCCGTGGCCTGAAAAACGTTGAAGACCCCTGCCCTAGAGTGTCTGTGGTATAAAGGCTGAGACGAATTTCGAATTATAAATATGTACAATCCATAACGTTATCTCCCGCTGGCTCATAGCTCAGCGGACTAGAATACCTCCTAGAATCATTGCTTGTTGGCCGGAAACGTAAATGGGGGCTGTTTACGTTTGGTTGTAGTCTTTTCGCTCGGTTCTCCGACTCAACAGTAGGGCTAGAACCGAGCGAAAAGACTACAACCAAATTTGAACTACAACCAAACTAGTTCCCTTTCCGCTTCCGGCCAACGAAGCAATGAGTCTTCCAACAGAAATCAATGGGATTTACAAAATGCGCTAAATGTACAATACATTTTCGCTACGATGCTTGATTCAACCACTCTATATCATCCTAGACAAATCACGAAGTGGGCTCGATGTTCAAAATACCGGAAAAAAATAATAGCTCACACAGCAACATATTGAAAAAAAGAACTATGAACTAGTTCATTTTTTGGAACTGTGAACTTAGTTAAAATCTTTGAATTATGAACGTTGAACTGAACTAGTTCATTTTAAAATTTGTGAACTGAACTTTGAACTAGTTCACGTAGAAAGTGAACTATCCCAACACTGATTGTAATAACCACAGGCGAGGTATTGAGCGAAGTAAGCTTGATAAGCCAGTGTACGTTTTCGTGAACACTGGATTACGTCGCATTTCAACATAAAATAGCGTTTTAGCACGCACACACACACACACACACACACACACACACACACACACACACACACACACACACACACACACACACAAATGCATTTCGCTGCTAAAACAACAACTTGGGCTGCTTCTAGGACATTTTGGGTGGATTTTGAACGGTATGTGGACAGGACGTTTTTTGCAGGCAGGACCTGGCAACCCTGCGCTGTTGCCCGAGGTGCAGAAATGCTCCGGAACAGATCTGGATCCACCATGGCCAAAATAATTGTCATGAATAGCAATAGATTCATGCATTATCATTCAACTTGAACATTTGTTTTTACAGTAGGCCTATAGAGTGGCGAAGTCACGCCCTTTCCGGTAGAGCTCATTGGACCTATGAGATCGAAAAATATGAATGGGTGTCAATGGAGAGAAAATAATTATTTTCTGGTCCCAGTCTTTATATGCCCTGGATTACACATAGGCCTATGTTGTTTCTGGATTTAAAGGATAATTTTTTATGCAAAGAAAACTGAAAATGTTCGTGAAGAACATTCTCACTCCGAGCGCGTCGATTTCTGACGAACGGTCAGTGACTTTGGCTTCAGTTTCTGACGCAAAAGGGTACCCTTGCGCTTCTTTTTTCGACGCATGGGGTTTTCAACAATGTAACAACTTCACGGGGGAGCCGATGGCTGCACATAGAGACGCTATGAGCATTCATCCCATTGGCTAACGGAGGACCTTGCGCTTCTTTTTTCGACGCAGGGGTTTTTCCACTCATTACAATGTAATCCCTCCACGGCAATATATGAAGCTATGAGCATTCATCCCATTGGCTAACGGAAGAGCCGATGGCTGCACATAGAGACGCTATGAGCATTCATCCCATTGGCTAACGCAGGACCATGTGCTTCTTTTTTCGACGCAGGGGGTTTTCCACTCATTGCAATGTAATCACTCCACGGCAATGCATGAAGCTATGAGCATTCATTCATCCCATTGGCTAACGGAAGACCCGATGTCTGCACATTAACGGCGATTTTACAGTGAAATCTGTGACATTCCTCAACACAACTACACCAACGTGTCCTTGTTAATTACAAAACATGTATGGGTTAAGTTCATGGGCATCAGTAGTCCTGTTTTGTGTTTTGATTGAGAGAAACAATCGTTTTTTTGATCAGTGTTGGGTAGCTGAGGTCGTTGCTATAGAGGCCACGTCCGTGCGCTTTTTTTGACAACTGACAGAGCAACCCTTTCTCATCAAAATTACGTTCCCAGAGAACTATTCGGCATTCTCAATTACGTTTGTCTAAAAAACGTATTTGGTCCGTGATTACGTTTTATTGAACATATTGTGATGACCTCGCCGGTGACATAACGATTTCGAGTCATTAGTAATTGAAGGAACTTTTAATGAACCAAAACCAGGTCACTGAAACCCGTAACCAACTGCAGAAATCCCACCCAAAACAAACCCCGGTTACCCCGGCAACCCCCAACACGGTCTCACTCACGTGCAGGCCCCCACCCTCGTGTTCTTCCAAGGCCCTCCCCCAGCTGACCTAATGATTCGCCCCCACACTGATTGACAAGAAGAACATTACAATAAATGCACACAGAACAACTGGCATAACGGACAACGAAATACAATGCAACACATAACACACAAACTATTTAACTGTCCCAGGGTCGCTACAATATCGTAAATACGAATTCGTTCTCAGCCTATTTTTGCCATTTATTTACCGTGTTACTATGGCAGAATAAAGTATAACTTCATGCATTATCATTCAACTTGAACATGTGTTTTTACAGTATAGAGTGGTGGAGAGGGATGACGTATGTTGGCAAACCCTGAAGTGGGCGTCGCCCTCGGTTCCCTTGACAAAAAGCCAACGGGTTTTCCATTGGATTTTGGATTATTGCAGAAAAATCCTCAACTCCTCAAAAACGGAAAATAAATAAATAAATAAAAATAACCGTGCTCCAAAGAACGAAGTGTAAACCAATGCATTCTGAATGGGAGTGTTTCTCCGATTTTTCCATGCTACACAACGAAATGTAAACCCATGCAAATAAAGACTTCATGGTCATAATAATTTAAATATCATTAAGCTACTACTGAGTGTGTAGGGAGGTATTCTACTTTGTTCAACGGGGCTGAATCCAGTCACTTGACCGTCATGGTTGCTATGGTGGTTGCTATCGACCGCCCCCTCTAATACTCGTGGCTCTAAAAACCACGCGGCAAAGGAGCTGCCGTCAATTGGGTTGTTTCTGTCGTAAACTAGGGTCCGATGGTTGAAAAATAGACAGATATTCCAAGGTATCCTTAAAAGGCAGCTTGGATGTGTTTATTTTCTGCAGTTTAGACTTCTTCTATCACTAATTTTTGAAAGCAAAACACCAAGCTCATTGATTTAACGCGGGAGGGTTATTTGAAACAATTTATTCAATAAATATTTGTGAGAGGTCGTTCCTTCTCCTGATTTTACTTCCTATTTATGTCTAGGGTAAACCCCTACTGTCCACAAGCATCCCCCCCCTCCCCATATGGATTTGGAGAATTGTTGCCACGTCCCAGTGGTGGAGGTATCATATATATATGAAAGAGGGCATTCAATTATAGCCTACTACAATGATCAATTAGGAGGCCGAAGCCCTAAAGGAAGTGATGCAATAGGTGACTGAGTCTACAACATTTAAGTAAGCTGTATAGGGTCTCTTATATATCAAAGGGGGTCTCAAAGGACGCATACGCTTCAACCTGTGGCTCCAGCACTACAGGAAATGACTCAGCAAGTGCTCCATCTCGTTGCAACTCACCCAGCGGCTCGCTTGCAAGATTTTGGCCCTTCCTGCCCGAAACTTGGCCAGGTCAGAGGGCCCCCCTTCCTGCCCTCGGGGTCCGACCGGGCCAAGTTTCGGTGCGGAGGTCCCAGTTAGGCCCTAGAATAAGGTATTAAAATTTCAGGGCGGTAGGACCTTCCTATCTCAAAAACTGTTTTTCCACCACATTCTGAACCATTAGGTCTTGCAGGCTACACTTCTGAGGGGCTTTGTCCAAATGACACTCCATTTGGGAAAAAAAAAATCTCTAAGGGCTAGAACTCCAAATCTCGGATATGTCGTTCTCGGGGCCCCGGGAAATGTGTGTAAACATTTTAGCCTCCCTAGCAATCTCGAAAAGGTCGGAAAAGGGGCGTGACCTCCAACAGTACAGTAAATGTACATAAGACAGAGGTTAGTTTCTAGTCCCCATTTTTTGTGGGATGGAGGTGTACATTTGTGGCTTAAGGTGTGTAGACACAGCTGGCCTGTGGCCACGTTTTTGAAGTCTGGGGTCAAAAGGTCAAAAGGAGCCGGCACCACGCCGCTTATGAGATAACAAAAAGTTAATGTGTATTTCTTGCGTAACTTTTTGTCATTATTAAAGAGAAGCCTGATTCTCAGATATGCGTGTTGGATGGCTAGGGTGTAGGTCTGGGAAGAACTTCAGGCCAAAATCTTGCAAGCGAGCCGCTGGGTGCAGGTGCAACGAGATGGAACACTTGCTGCGTCATTTCCTGTAGGGCTGGAGCCACAGGTTGAAGCGTATGCGTCCTTTGAGACCCCCTTTGATATATAAGAGACCTCAAAGTACAGTTTACTTAAATGTTGTCGACCCAGTCACCTATTGCATCATTTCCTTTAGGGCTTCGGCCTCCTAATTGATCATTGTAGTATAATTGAATGCCCTCTTTCATATATATGATATCTCCACCACTGGGACGTGGCAACAATCCTCCAAATCCATAATGGCAGGGGGGGGGGGGGTGATGCTTGTGGACAGTAGGGTTGTACACTAGACATAAATAGGAAGCAAACTCAGGAGAAGGAATTGTTTCAAATAACCCTGCCTCGTTAAATCATTGCGATTGGTGTTTTGCTTTCAAAAATAGGTTATAGAAGAAGTCTAAACTGCAGAAAATAAAAACATCCAAGCTGCCTTTTAAGGATACCTTGGAATATCTGTCTATTTTTTAACCATCGGACCCGACAAAAACAACACCATGGACGACAGCTCCTTTGCCGCGTGGTTTTTACAAAAAACGTCCTGCCCACATACCGTTCAAAATCCACCCAAAATGTCTTAGAAGCAGCCCAAGTTGTTGTTTTAGCAGCGAAATGCATTGTGTGTGTGTGTGTGTGTGTGTGTGTGTGTGTGTGTGTGTGTGTGTGTGTGTGTGTGTGTGTGTGTGTGTGTGTGTGTGTGTGTGTGTGTGTGTGTGTGTGTGTGTGTGTGTGTGTGTGTGTGTGTGTGTGTGTGTGCTAACACGCTATTTTATGTTGAAATGCGACGTAATCCAGTGTTCACGAAAGCGTACACTGTCAACATGCTTTTGGCGACGGGGTTGGCTCCATGTTGGCTCTCAGATAAACGTGTTTCACGTCAGAGGGTTTGGGAGTAAGGGGCGGGCCTTCTGAGAGGGGGTTCCGGGGGTTTCCTTCCGGGGGGGAGTTTTGGTTGTTGTAGTTTTCCGGTGGAGCTGTGCCTGCCTGTCCGATTGTGGACTCCAATAAACCTGCTATCAAGCTTACTTCGCTCAATACCTTGCCTGTGGTTATTACAATATCATTAAAAGTTACATAAAATAACGGTTTAATAACACAAACGCAGGAAACACGTGAGCTGCTAGTTTAGCGAAAGCAGCGTCCCTAGCAACCTGACGTGGTTGAAACATAATAATATTAATAATAATAATACATTTCATTTAGAGGCGCCTTTCAAGACACCCAAGGTCACCTTACAGAGCGAGCGAGCGAGCGAGCGACGAAACATGCGAGCGAGACGATTAAATCTTCCTAATAACTATAAAACTAAAGATCAGACATAATCACTGACTGAAGATTATGCAAGTAAAAAGTATATTTCTCGCTAGAAATGTTATTAGAAACACGTTTAACGGTGAATCGATCCTAAAAATATTGCATTTCCCATTCAGATAATAAGGATTAATAAAGATCATACACATTCACTGACTGAAGATTATTCAAGGAAAAAGTAAATTTCTCACTAGAAATGTCATCAGAAACACGTTTAATGGTGAATCTGTCAAACAAATCAATCGACAATAGTTGCATAACGTGACGGCATCACCGTTGATAGACATTGATTTCCTTTCGTCTATATCCGACGGTGAGGGATTAACATGAATGTCTATCCGGCGTTGAAAAACGACGAAAAAGGTACCCATTTTTCGTCGGAAATTGACGCCAGGGATCCTTGGCCATGCGTCACACATTTGACGAGCAGGGAGTGAGACTGTTGGTCTATCTGGCGTTGAAAAACGACGAAAAAGGTACCCATTTTTCGTCTGAAATTGACGCCAGGGATCCTTGGCCATGCGTCACACATTTGACGAGTAGGGAGTGAGACTGTGTGCAGCCATCGGCTCCCCCGTGAAGTTGTTACATTGTAAGGAGTTGAAAACCCCATAGGTCGAAAAAAGAAGCGCAAGGGTAGCCTACCCTTTTGCGTCAGAAACTGAAGCCAAAGTCACTGACCGTTCGTCAGAAATCGACGCGCTCGGAGCGAGAATGTTCTTCACGGAAATTTTCAGTTTTCTTTGCATGAAAAATTATCCTTTAAATCCACAAACAACACATGTGTAATACAGGGCATATAAAGACTGGGACCAGAAAATAATTATTTTCTCTCCATTGACACCCATTCATATTTTTCGATCTCATCGGTCCCATGAGCTCTACCAGAAGGGGCGTGACTTCGCCACTCTATGGGCCTGCTGTAAAAACACATGTTCAAGTTGAATGATAATGCATGAATCTATTGCTATTCATGACAATTATTTTGGCCATGGTGGATCCAGATCTGTTCCGGAGCATTTCTGCACCTCGGGCAACAGCGCAGGGTTGCCAGGTCCTGCCTGCAAAAAACGTCCTGCCCACATACCGTTCAAAATCCACCCAAAATGTCCTACAAGCAGCCCAAGTTGTTGTTTTAGCAGCGAAATGCATTGTGTGTGTGTGTGTGTGTGTGTGTGTGTGTGTGTGTGTGTGTGTGTGTGTGTGTGTGTGTGTGTGTGTGTGTGTGTGTGTGTGTGTGTGTGTGTGTGTGTGTGTGTGTGTGTGTGTGTGTGTGTGTGTGTGTGTGTGTGTGTGTGTGTGTGTGTGTGTGTGTGTGTGTGTGTGTGCTAAAACGCTATTTTATGTTGAAATGCGACGTAATCCAGTGTTCACGAAAACGTACACTGGTTTATCAAGCTTACTTCGCTCAATACCTCGCCTGTGGTTATTACAATATCATTAAAAGTTACATAAAATAACGGTTTAATAACACAAACGCAGGAAACACGTGAGCTGCTAGTTTAGCGAAAGCAGCGTCCCTTGCAACCTGAGGTCGTTGAGACATGCGAGCGAGACGATTAAATCTTCCTAATAACTATAAAACTAAAGATCAGACACAATCACTGACTGAAGATTATGCAAGTAAAATGTATATTTCTCGCTAGAAATGTTATTAGAAACACGTTTAACGGTGAATCGATCCTAAAATATTGCATTTCCCATTCAGATAATAAAAATTAATAAAGATCATACACATTCACTGACTGAAGATTATTCAAGGAAAAAGTACATTTCTCACTAGAAATGTCATCAGAAACACGTTTAATGGTGAATCTGTCAAACAAATCAATCGACAATAGTTGCATAACGTGACGGCATCACCGTTGATAGACATTGATTTCCTTTCGTCTATATCCGACGGTGAGGGATTAACATGAATGTCTATCTGGCGTTGAAAAACGACGAAAAAGGTACCCATTTTTCGTCGGAAATTGACGCCAGGGATCCTTGGCCATGCGTCACACATTTGACGAGCAGGGAGTGAGACTGTGTTGGAAATGTTGATATCCGTCAATTTCAATGCAAACGTGTTACTAAGCTTACCAAAGGGTTATTGGGCCATACTAAACCATTTGGAAGTGGAATACATTCGTTTTGAGAGAAATCAACAATGTGAGGTCAAAAACACGTTGCTGGTCGAAAAGTGATTCTGGCGCTCTGAAAAGCATTTTGCAGGCATAAAAACAAGAGATGTTGATATCTGTCAATTTCAGTTCAAACGTGTTACTAAGCTTACTAAAGGGTTATCAGGCCATACTAAACCATTTGGAAGTGGAATACATTCGTTTTGAGAGAAATCAACAATGTGAGGTCAAAAACACGTTGTTGGTCGAAAAGTGATTCTGGCGCTCTGAAAAGCATTTTGCAGGCATAAAAACAAGAGATGTTGATATCTGTCAATTTCAGTTCAAACGTGTTACTAAGCTTACTAAAGGGTTATCAGGCCATACTAAACCATTTGGAAGTGGATTACATTAGTTTTGAGCAAAATCAACAATGTAAGGTCAAAAACACATTGTTGGTCGAAAAGTGATTCTAGCGCTCTGAAAAGCATTTAGCAGGCATAAAAACAAGAGATGTTGATATCTGTCAATTTCAGTTCAAACGTGTTACTAAGCTTACTAAAGGGTTATCAGGCCATACTAAACCATTTGGAAGTGGAATACATTCGTTTTGAGAGAAATCAACAATGTGAGGTCAAAAACACGTTTTTGGTCGAAAAGTGATTCTGGCGCTCTGAAAAGCATTTTGCAGGCATAAAAACAAGAGATGTTGATATCTGTCAATTTCAGTTCAAACGTGTTACTAAGCTTACTAAAGGGTTATCAGGCCATACTAAACCATTTGGAAGTGGAATACATTCGTTTTGAGAGAAATCAACAATGTGAGGTCAAAAACACGTTGTTGGTCGAAAAGTGATTCTGGCGCTCTGAAAAGCATTTTGCAGGCATAAAAACAAGAGATGTTGATATCTGTCAATTTCAGTTCAAACGTGTTACTAAGCTTACTAAAGGGTTATCAGGCCATACTAAACCATTTGGAAGTGGAATACATTCGTTTTGAGAGAAATCAACAATGTGAGGTCAAAAACACGTTGTTGGTCGAAAAGTGATTCTAGCGCTCTGAAAAGCATTTAGCAGGCATAAAAACAAGAGATGTTGATATCTGTCAATTTCAGTTCAAACGTGTTACTAAGCTTACTAAAGGGTTATCAGGCCATACTAAACCATTTGGAAGTGGAATACATTCGTTTTGAGAGAAATCAACAATGTGAGGTCAAAAACACGTTTTTGGTCGAAAAGTGATTCTGGCGCTCTGAAAAGCATTTTGCAGGCATAAAAACAAGATATGTTGATATCTGTCAATTTCAGTTCAAACGTGTTACTAAGCTTACTAAAGGGTTATCAGGCCATACTAAACCATTTGGAAGTGGAATACATTCGTTTTGAGAGAAATCAACAATGTGAGGTCAAAAACACGTTGTTGGTCGAAAAGTGATTCTGGCGCTCTGAAAAGCATTTTGCAGGCATAAAAACAAGAGATGTTGATATCTGTCAATTTCAGTTCAAACGTGTTACTAAGCTTACTAAAGGGTTATCAGGCCATACTAAACCATTTGGAAGTGGATTACATTAGTTTTGAGCAAAATCAACAATGTAAGGTCAAAAACACATTGTTGGTCGAAAAGTGATTCTAGCGCTCTGAAAAGCATTTAGCAGGCATAAAAACAAGAGATGTTGATATCTGTCAATTTCAGTTCAAACGTGTTACTAAGCTTACTAAAGGGTTATCAGGCCATACTAAACCATTTGGAAGTGGAATACATTCGTTTTGAGAGAAATCAACAATGTGAGGTCAAAAACACGTTTTTGGTCGAAAAGTGATTCTGGCGCTCTGAAAAGCATTTTGCAGGCATAAAAACAAGAGATGTTGATATCTGTCAATTTCAGTTCAAACGTGTTACTAAGCTTACTAAAGGGTTATCAGGCCATACTAAACCATTTGGAAGTGGATTACATTAGTTTTGAGCAAAATCAACAATGTAAGGTCAAAAACACATTGTTGGTCGAAAAGTGATTCTAGCGCTCTGAAAAGCATTTTGCAGGCATAAAAACAAGAAATGTTGATATCCGTCAATTTCAATGCAAACGTGTTACTAAGCTTACCAAAGGGTTATTGGGCCATACTAAACCATTTGGAAGTGGAATACATTCGTTTTGAGAGAAATCAACAATGTGAGGTCAAAAACACGTTGTTGGTCGAAAAGTGATTCTGGCGCTCTGAAAAGCATTTTGCAGGCATAAAAACAAGAAACGTTGATATCTCTGTCAATTTCAGTTCAAACGTGTTACTAAGCTCAGCAATGGGTTATAGGGCCATACTCCACCATTTGGAAGTAGTTTTGAGCAAAATCAACCATGTAAAGTCAAAAACACATTGTCTGTCAAAAAGTGATTCTGGCGCTCTGAAAAGCATTTTGCAGGCATAAAAACAAGAAACGTTGATATCTCTGTCAATTTCAATGCAAACGTGTTACTAAGCTCAGCAATGGGTTATAGGGCCATACTCCACCATTTGGAAGTAGTTTTGAGCAAAATCAACCATGTAAAGTCAAAAACACGTTGTTGGTCGAAAAGTGATTCTGGCGCTCTGAAAAGCATTTTGCAGGCATAAAAACAAGAAACGTTGATATCTCTGTCAATTTCAATGCAAACGTGTTACTAAGCTCAGCAATGGGTTATAGGGCCATACTCCACCATTTGGAAGTAGTTTTGAGCAAAATCAACCATGTAAAGTCAAAAACACATTGTCTTTCAAAAAGTGATTCTGGCGCTCTGAAAAGCATTTTGCAGGCATAAAAACAAGAAACGTTGATATCTCTGTCAATTTCAGTTCAAACGTGTTACTAAGCTTACTAAAGGGTTATTGGGCCATACTAAACCATTTGGAAGTGGAATACATTCGTTTTGAGTGAAATCAACAATGTAAAGTCAAAAACACGTTGTTGGTCGAAAAGTGATTCTGAAGCTCTGAAAAGCATTTTGCAGGCATAAAAACAAGAAACGTTGATATCTCTGTCAATTTCAATGCAAACGTGTTACTAAGCTCAGCAATGGGTTATAGGGCCATACTCCACCATTTGGAAGTAGTTTTGAGCAAAATCAACCATGTAAAGTCAAAAACACGTTGTTGGTCGAAAAGTGATTCTGGCGCTCTGAAAAGCATTTTGCAGGCATAAAAACAAGAAACGTTGATATCTCTGTCAATTTCAGTTCAAACGTATTACTAAGCTCAGCAATGGGTTATAGGGCCATACTAAACCATTTGGAAGTGGAATACATTCGTTTTGAGTGAAATCAACAATGTGAGGTCAAAAACACGTTGTTGGTCGAAAAGTGATTCTGGCGCTCTGAAAAGCATTTTGCAGGCATAAAAACAAGAAACGTTGATATCTCTGTCAATTTCAATGCAAACGTGTTACTAAGCTCAGCAATGGGTTATAGGGCCATACTCCACCATTTGGAAGTAGTTTTGAGCAAAATCAACCATGTAAAGTCAAAAACACATTGTCTGTCAAAAAGTGATTCTGGCGCTCTGAAAAGCATTTTGCAGGCATAAAAACAAGAAACGTTGATATCTCTGTCAATTTCAGTTCAAACGTATTACTAAGCTCAGCAATGGGTTATAGGGCCATACTAAACCATTTGGAAGTGGAATACATTCGTTTTGAGTGAAATCAACAATGTGAGGTCAAAAACACGTTGTTGGTCGAAAAGTGATTCTGGCGCTCTGAAAAGCATTTTGCAGGCATAAAAACAAGAAACGTTGATATCTCTGTCAATTTCAATGCAAACGTGTTACTAAGCTCAGCAATGGGTTATAGGGCCATACTCCACCATTTGGAAGTAGTTTTGAGCAAAATCAACCATGTAAAGTCAAAAACACATTGTCTGTCAAAAAGTGATTCTGGCGCTCTGAAAAGCATTTTGCAGGCATAAAAACAAGAAACGTTGATATCTCTGTCAATTTCAGTTCAAACGTGTTACTAAGCTCAGCAATGGGTTATAGGGCCATACTAAACCATTTGGAAGTGGAATACATTCGTTTTGAGTGAAATCAACAATGTGAGGTCAAAAACACGTTGTTGGTCGAAAAGTGATTCTGGCGCTCTGAAAAGCATTTTGCAGGCATAAAAACAAGAAACGTTGATATCTCTGTCAATTTCAATGCAAACGTGTTACTAAGCTCAGCAATGGGTTATAGGGCCATACTCCACCATTTGGAAGTAGTTTTGAGCAAAATCAACCATGTAAAGTCAAAAACACATTGTCTGTCAAAAAGTGATTCTGGCGCTCTGAAAAGCATTTTGCAGGCATAAAAACAAGAAACGTTGATATCTCTGTCAATTTCAGTTCAAACGTGTTACTAAGCTTACTAAAGGGTTATTGGGCCATACTAAACCATTTGGAAGTGGAATACATTCGTTTTGAGCAAAATCAACCATGTAAAGTCAAAAACACGTTGTTGGTCGAAAAGTGATTCTGGCGCTCTGAAAAGCATTTTGCAGGCATAAAAACAAGAGATGTTGATATCTGTCAATTTCAGTTCAAACGCGTTACTAAGCTTACTAAAGGGTTATCAGGCCATACTAAACCATTTGGAAGTGGATTACATTAGTTTTGAGCAAAATCAACAATGTAAGGTCAAAAACACATTGTTGGTCGAAAAGTGATTCTAGCGCTCTGAAAAGCATTTAGCAGGCATAAAAACAAGAGATGTTGATATCTGTCAATTTCAGTTCAAACGTGTTACTAAGCTTACTAAAGGGTTATCAGGCCATACTAAACCATTTGGAAGTGGAATACATTCGTTTTGAGAGAAATCAACAATGTGAGGTCAAAAACACGTTTTTGGTCGAAAAGTGATTCTGGCGCTCTGAAAAGCATTTTGCAGGCATAAAAACAAGAGATGTTGATATCTGTCAATTTCAGTTCAAACGTGTTACTAAGCTTACTAAAGGGTTATCAGGCCATACTAAACCATTTGGAAGTGGATTACATTAGTTTTGAGCAAAATCAACAATGTAAGGTCAAAAACACATTGTTGGTCGAAAAGTGATTCTAGCGCTCTGAAAAGCATTTTGCAGGCATAAAAACAAGAAATGTTGATATCCGTCAATTTCAATGCAAACGTGTTACTAAGCTTACCAAAGGGTTATTGGGCCATACTAAACCATTTGGAAGTGGAATACATTCGTTTTGAGAGAAATCAACAATGTGAGGTCAAAAACACGTTGTTGGTCGAAAAGTGATTCTGGCGCTCTGAAAAGCATTTTGCAGGCATAAAAACAAGAAATGTTGATATCTCTGTCAATTTCAATGCAAACGTGTTACTAAGCTCAGCAGTGGGTTATAGGGCCATACTCCACCATTTGGAAGTAGTTTTGAGCAAAATCAACCATGCAAAGTCAAAAACACATTGTCTGTCAAAAAGTGATTCTGGCGCTCTGAAAAGCATTTTGCAGGCATAAAAACAAGAAACGTTGATATCTCTGTCAATTTCAGTTCAAACGTGTTACTAAGCTCAGCAATGGGTTATAGGGCCATACTCCACCATTTGGAAGTAGTTTTGAGCAAAATCAACCATGTAAAGTCAAAAACACATTGTCTGTCAAAAAGTGATTCTGGCGCTCTGAAAAGCATTTTGCAGGCATAAAAACAAGAAACGTTGATATCTCTGTCAATTTCAATGCAAACGTGTTACTAAGCTCAGCAATGGGTTATAGGGCCATACTCCACCATTTGGAAGTAGTTTTGAGCAAAATCAACCATGTAAAGTCAAAAACACGTTGTTGGTCGAAAAGTGATTCTGGCGCTCTGAAAAGCATTTTGCAGGCATAAAAACAAGAAACGTTGATATCTCTGTCAATTTCAATGCAAACGTGTTACTAAGCTCAGCAATGGGTTATAGGGCCATACTCCACCATTTGGAAGTAGTTTTGAGCAAAATCAACCATGTAAAGTCAAAAACACATTGTCTTTCAAAAAGTGATTCTGGCGCTCTGAAAAGCATTTTGCAGGCATAAAAACAAGAAACGTTGATATCTCTGTCAATTTCAGTTCAAACGTGTTACTAAGCTTACTAAAGGGTTATTGGGCCATACTAAACCATTTGGAAGTGGAATACATTCGTTTAGAGTGAAATCAACAATGTAAAGTCAAAAACACGTTGTTGGTCGAAAAGTGATTCTGAAGCTCTGAAAAGCATTTTGCAGGCATAAAAACAAGAAACGTTGATATCTCTGTCAATTTCAATGCAAACGTGTTACTAAGCTCAGCAATGGGTTATAGGGCCATACTCCACCATTTGGAAGTAGTTTTGAGCAAAATCAACCATGTAAAGTCAAAAACACGTTGTTGGTCGAAAAGTGATTCTGGCGCTCTGAAAAGCATTTTGCAGGCATAAAAACAAGAAACGTTGATATCTCTGTCAATTTCAGTTCAAACGTATTACTAAGCTCAGCAATGGGTTATAGGGCCATACTAAACCATTTGGAAGTGGAATACATTCGTTTTGAGTGAAATCAACAATGTGAGGTCAAAAACACGTTGTTGGTCGAAAAGTGATTCTGGCGCTCTGAAAAGCATTTTGCAGGCATAAAAACAAGAAACGTTGATATCTCTGTCAATTTCAATGCAAACGTGTTACTAAGCTCAGCAATGGGTTATAGGGCCATACTCCACCATTTGGAAGTAGTTTTGAGCAAAATCAACCATGTAAAGTCAAAAACACATTGTCTGTCAAAAAGTGATTCTGGCGCTCTGAAAAGCATTTTGCAGGCATAAAAACAAGAAACGTTGATATCTCTGTCAATTTCAGTTCAAACGTATTACTAAGCTCAGCAATGGGTTATAGGGCCATACTAAACCATTTGGAAGTGGAATACATTCGTTTTGAGTGAAATCAACAATGTGAGGTCAAAAACACGTTGTTGGTCGAAAAGTGATTCTGGCGCTCTGAAAAGCATTTTGCAGGCATAAAAACAAGAAACGTTGATATCTCTGTCAATTTCAATGCAAACGTGTTACTAAGCTCAGCAATGGGTTATAGGGCCATACTCCACCATTTGGAAGTAGTTTTGAGCAAAATCAACCATGTAAAGTCAAAAACACATTGTCTGTCAAAAAGTGATTCTGGCGCTCTGAAAAGCATTTTGCAGGCATAAAAACAAGAAACGTTGATATCTCTGTCAATTTCAGTTCAAACGTGTTACTAAGCTCAGCAATGGGTTATAGGGCCATACTAAACCATTTGGAAGTGGAATACATTCGTTTTGAGTGAAATCAACAATGTGAGGTCAAAAACACGTTGTTGGTCGAAAAGTGATTCTGGCGCTCTGAAAAGCATTTTGCAGGCATAAAAACAAGAAACGTTGATATCTCTGTCAATTTCAATGCAAACGTGTTACTAAGCTCAGCAATGGGTTATAGGGCCATACTCCACCATTTGGAAGTAGTTTTGAGCAAAATCAACCATGTAAAGTCAAAAACACATTGTCTGTCAAAAAGTGATTCTGGCGCTCTGAAAAGCATTTTGCAGGCATAAAAACAAGAAACGTTGATATCTCTGTCAATTTCAGTTCAAACGTGTTACTAAGCTTACTAAAGGGTTATTGGGCCATACTAAACCATTTGGAAGTGGAATACATTCGTTTTGAGCAAAATCAACCATGTAAAGTCAAAAACACGTTGTTGGTCGAAAAGTGATTTTGGCGCTCTGAAAAGCATTTTGCAGGCATAAAAACAAGAATCGTTGATATCTCTGTCAATTTCAGTTCAAACGTGTTACTAAGCTTACTAAAGGGTTATTGGGCCATACTAAACCATTTGGAAGTGGAATACATTCGTTTTGAGTGAAATCAACAATGTGAGGTCAAAAACACGTTGTTGGTCGAAAAGTGATTCTGGCGCTCTGAAAAGCATTTTGCAGGCATAAAAACAAGAAACGTTGATATCTCTGTCAATTTCAATGCAAACGTGTTACTAAGCTCAGCAATGGGTTATAGGGCCATACTCCACCATTTGGAAGTAGTTTTGAGCAAAATCAACCATGTAAAGTCAAAAACACATTGTCTGTCAAAAAGTGATTCTGGCGCTCTGAAAAGCATTTTGCAGGCATAAAAACAAGAAACGTTGATATCTCTGTCAATTTCAGTTCAAACGTGTTACTAAGCTTACTAAAGGGTTATTGGGCCATACTAAACCATTTGGAAGTGGAATACATTCGTTTTGAGCAAAATCAACCATGTAAAGTCAAAAACACGTTGTTGGTCGAAAAGTGATTCTGGCGCTCTGAAAAGCATTTTGCAGGCATAAAAACAAGAGATGTTGATATCTGTCAATTTCAGTTCAAACGTGTTACTAAGCTTACTAAAGGGTTATCAGGCCATACTAAACCATTTGGAAGTGGATTACATTAGTTTTGAGCAAAATCAACAATGTAAGGTCAAAAACACATTGTTGGTCGAAAAGTGATTCTAGCGCTCTGAAAAGCATTTAGCAGGCATAAAAACAAGAGATGTTGATATCTGTCAATTTCAGTTCAAACGTGTTACTAAGCTTACTAAAGGGTTATCAGGCCATACTAAACCATTTGGAAGTGGATTACATTAGTTTTGAGCAAAATCAACAATGTAAGGTCAAAAACACATTGTTGGTCGAAAAGTGATTCTAGCGCTCTGAAAAGCATTTAGCAGGCATAAAAACAAGAGATGTTGATATCTGTCAATTTCAGTTCAAACGTGTTACTAAGCTTACTAAAGGGTTATCAGGCCATACTAAACCATTTGGAAGTGGAATACATTCGTTTTGAGAGAAATCAACAATGTGAGGTCAAAAACACGTTTTTGGTCGAAAAGTGATTCTGGCGCTCTGAAAAGCATTTTGCAGGCATAAAAACAAGAGATGTTGATATCTGTCAATTTCAGTTCAAACGTGTTACTAAGCTTACTAAAGGGTTATCAGGCCATACTAAACCATTTGGAAGTGGATTACATTAGTTTTGAGCAAAATCAACAATATAAGGTCAAAAACACATTGTTGGTCGAAAAGTGATTCTAGCGCTCTGAAAAGCATTTTGCAGGCATAAAAACAAGAAATGTTGATATCCGTCAATTTCAATGCAAACGTGTTACTAAGCTTACCAAAGGGTTATTGGGCCATACTAAACCATTTGGAAGTGGAATACATTCGTTTTGAGAGAAATCAACAATGTGAGGTCAAAAACACGTTGTTGGTCGAAAAGTGATTCTGGCGCTCTGAAAAGCATTTTGCAGGCATAAAAACAAGAAATGTTGATATCTCTGTCAATTTCAATGCAAACGTGTTACTAAGCTCAGCAATGGGTTATAGGGCCATACTCCACCATTTGGAAGTAGTTTTGAGCAAAATCAACCATGCAAAGTCAAAAACACATTGTCTGTCAAAAAGTGATTCTGGCGCTCTGAAAAGCATTTTGCAGGCATAAAAACAAGAAACGTTGATATCTCTGTCAATTTCAGTTCCAACGTGTTACTAAGCTCAGCAATGGGTTATAGGGCCATACTCCACCATTTGGAAGTAGTTTTGAGCAAAATCAACCATGTAAAGTCAAAAACACATTGTCTGTCAAAAAGTGATTCTGGCGCTCTGAAAAGCATTTTGCAGGCATAAAAACAAGAAACGTTGATATCTCTGTCAATTTCAATGCAAACGTGTTACTAAGCTCAGCAATGGGTTATAGGGCCATACTCCACCATTTGGAAGTAGTTTTGAGCAAAATCAACCATGTAAAGTCAAAAACACGTTGTTGGTCGAAAAGTGATTCTGGCGCTCTGAAAAGCATTTTGCAGGCATAAAAACAAGAAACGTTGATATCTCTGTCAATTTCAATGCAAACGTGTTACTAAGCTCAGCAATGGGTTATAGGGCCATACTCCACCATTTGGAAGTAGTTTTGAGCAAAATCAACCATGTAAAGTCAAAAACACATTGTCTTTCAAAAAGTGATTCTGGCGCTCTGAAAAGCATTTTGCAGGCATAAAAACAAGAAACGTTGATATCTCTGTCAATTTCAGTTCAAACGTGTTACTAAGCTTACTAAAGGGTTATTGGGCCATACTAAACCATTTGGAAGTGGAATACATTCGTTTTGAGTGAAATCAACAATGTAAAGTCAAAAACACGTTGTTGGTCGAAAAGTGATTCTGAAGCTCTGAAAAGCATTTTGCAGGCATAAAAACAAGAAACGTTGATATCTCTGTCAATTTCAATGCAAACGTGTTACTAAGCTCAGCAATGGGTTATAGGGCCATACTCCACCATTTGGAAGTAGTTTTGAGCAAAATCAACCATGTAAAGTCAAAAACACGTTGTTGGTCGAAAAGTGATTCTGGCGCTCTGAAAAGCATTTTGCAGGCATAAAAACAAGAAACGTTGATATCTCTGTCAATTTCAGTTCAAACGTATTACTAAGCTCAGCAATGGGTTATAGGGCCATACTAAACCATTTGGAAGTGGAATACATTCGTTTTGAGTGAAATCAACAATGTGAGGTCAAAAACACGTTGTTGGTCGAAAAGTGATTCTGGCGCTCTGAAAAGCATTTTGCAGGCATAAAAACAAGAAACGTTGATATCTCTGTCAATTTCAATGCAAACGTGTTACTAAGCTCAGCAATGGGTTATAGGGCCATACTCCACCATTTGGAAGTAGTTTTGAGCAAAATCAACCATGTAAAGTCAAAAACACATTGTCTGTCAAAAAGTGATTCTGGCGCTCTGAAAAGCATTTTGCAGGCATAAAAACAAGAAACGTTGATATCTCTGTCAATTTCAGTTCAAACGTATTACTAAGCTCAGCAATGGGTTATAGGGCCATACTAAACCATTTGGAAGTGGAATACATTCGTTTTGAGTGAAATCAACAATGTGAGGTCAAAAACACGTTGTTGGTCGAAAAGTGATTCTGGCGCTCTGAAAAGCATTTTGCAGGCATAAAAACAAGAAACGTTGATATCTCTGTCAATTTCAATGCAAACGTGTTACTAAGCTCAGCAATGGGTTATAGGGCCATACTCCACCATTTGGAAGTAGTTTTGAGCAAAATCAACCATGTAAAGTCAAAAACACATTGTCTGTCAAAAAGTGATTCTGGCGCTCTGAAAAGCATTTTGCAGGCATAAAAACAAGAAACGTTGATATCTCTGTCAATTTCAGTTCAAACGTATTACTAAGCTCAGCAATGGGTTATAGGGCCATACTAAACCATTTGGAAGTGGAATACATTCGTTTTGAGTGAAATCAACAATGTGAGGTCAAAAACACGTTGTTGGTCGAAAAGTGATTCTGGCGCTCTGAAAAGCATTTTGCAGGCATAAAAACAAGAAACGTTGATATCTCTGTCAATTTCAATGCAAACGTGTTACTAAGCTCAGCAATGGGTTATAGGGCCATACTCCACCATTTGGAAGTAGTTTTGAGCAAAATCAACCATGTAAAGTCAAAAACACATTGTCTGTCAAAAAGTGATTCTGGCGCTCTGAAAAGCATTTTGCAGGCATAAAAACAAGAAACGTTGATATCTCTGTCAATTTCAGTTCAAACGTGTTACTAAGCTCAGCAATGGGTTATAGGGCCATACTAAACCATTTGGAAGTGGAATACATTCGTTTTGAGTGAAATCAACAATGTGAGGTCAAAAACACGTTGTTGGTCGAAAAGTGATTCTGGCGCTCTGAAAAGCATTTTGCAGGCATAAAAACAAGAAACGTTGATATCTCTGTCAATTTCAATGCAAACGTGTTACTAAGCTCAGCAATGGGTTATAGGGCCATACTCCACCATTTGGAAGTAGTTTTGAGCAAAATCAACCATGTAAAGTCAAAAACACATTGTCTGTCAAAAAGTGATTCTGGCGCTCTGAAAAGCATTTTGCAGGCATAAAAACAAGAAACGTTGATATCTCTGTCAATTTCAGTTCAAACGTGTTACTAAGCTTACTAAAGGGTTATTGGGCCATACTAAACCATTTGGAAGTGGAATACATTCGTTTTGAGCAAAATCAACCATGTAAAGTCAAAAACACGTTGTTGGTCGAAAAGTGATTCTGGCGCTCTGAAAAGCATTTTGCAGGCATAAAAACAAGAAACGTTGATATCTCTGTCAATTTCAGTTCAAACGTGTTACTAAGCTTACTAAAGGGTTATTGGGCCATACTAAACCATTTGGAAGTGGAATACATTCGTTTTGAGTGAAATCAACAATGTGAGGTCAAAAACACGTTGTTGGTCGAAAAGTGATTCTGGCGCTCTGAAAAGCATTTTGCAGGCATAAAAACAAGAAACGTTGATATCTCTGTCAATTTCAATGCAAACGTGTTACTAAGCTCAGCAATGGGTTATAGGGCCATACTCCACCATTTGGAAGTAGTTTTGAGCAAAATCAACCATGTAAAGTCAAAAACACATTGTCTGTCAAAAAGTGATTCTGGCGCTCTGAAAAGCATTTTGCAGGCATAAAAACAAGAAACGTTGATATCTCTGTCAATTTCAGTTCAAACGTGTTACTAAGCTTACTAAAGGGTTATTGGGCCATACTAAACCATTTGGAAGTGGAATACATTCGTTTTGAGCAAAATCAACCATGTAAAGTCAAAAACACGTTGTTGGTCGAAAAGTGATTCTGGCGCTCTGAAAAGCATTTTGCAGGCATAAAAACAAGAGATGTTGATATCTGTCAATTTCAGTTCAAACGTGTTACTAAGCTTACTAAAGGGTTATCAGGCCATACTAAACCATTTGGAAGTGGATTACATTAGTTTTGAGCAAAATCAACAATGTAAGGTCAAAAACACATTGTTGGTCGAAAAGTGATTCTAGCGCTCTGAAAAGCATTTAGCAGGCATAAAAACAAGAGATGTTGATATCTGTCAATTTCAGTTCAAACGTGTTACTAAGCTTACTAAAGGGTTATCAGGCCATACTAAACCATTTGGAAGTGGAATACATTCGTTTTGAGAGAAATCAACAATGTGAGGTCAAAAACACGTTTTTGGTCGAAAAGTGATTCTGGCGCTCTGAAAAGCATTTTGCAGGCATAAAAACAAGAGATGTTGATATCTGTCAATTTCAGTTCAAACGTGTTACTAAGCTTACTAAAGGGTTATCAGGCCATACTAAACCATTTGGAAGTGGATTACATTAGTTTTGAGCAAAATCAACAATGTAAGGTCAAAAACACATTGTTGGTCGAAAAGTGATTCTAGCGCTCTGAAAAGCATTTTGCAGGCATAAAAACAAGAAATGTTGATATCCGTCAATTTCAATGCAAACGTGTTACTAAGCTTACCAAAGGGTTATTGGGCCATACTAAACCATTTGGAAGTGGAATACATTCGTTTTGAGAGAAATCAACAATGTGAGGTCAAAAACACGTTGTTGGTCGAAAAGTGATTCTGGCGCTCTGAAAAGCATTTTGCAGGCATAAAAACAAGAAATGTTGATATCTCTGTCAATTTCAATGCAAACGTGTTACTAAGCTCAGCAATGGGTTATAGGGCCATACTCCACCATTTGGAAGTAGTTTTGAGCAAAATCAACCATGCAAAGTCAAAAACACATTGTCTGTCAAAAAGTGATTCTGGCGCTCTGAAAAGCATTTTGCAGGCATAAAAACAAGAAACGTTGATATCTCTGTCAATTTCAGTTCAAACGTGTTACTAAGCTCAGCAATGGGTTATAGGGCCATACTCCACCATTTGGAAGTAGTTTTGAGCAAAATCAACCATGTAAAGTCAAAAACACATTGTCTGTCAAAAAGTGATTCTGGCGCTCTGAAAAGCATTTTGCAGGCATAAAAACAAGAAACGTTGATATCTCTGTCAATTTCAATGCAAACGTGTTACTAAGCTCAGCAATGGGTTATAGGGCCATACTCCACCATTTGGAAGTAGTTTTGAGCAAAATCAACCATGTAAAGTCAAAAACACATTGTCTTTCAAAAAGTGATTCTGGCGCTCTGAAAAGCATTTTGCAGGCATAAAAACAAGAAACGTTGATATCTCTGTCAATTTCAGTTCAAACGTGTTACTAAGCTTACTAAAGGGTTATTGGGCCATACTAAACCATTTGGAAGTGGAATACATTCGTTTAGAGTGAAATCAACAATGTAAAGTCAAAAACACGTTGTTGGTCGAAAAGTGATTCTGAAGCTCTGAAAAGCATTTTGCAGGCATAAAAACAAGAAACGTTGATATCTCTGTCAATTTCAATGCAAACGTGTTACTAAGCTCAGCAATGGGTTATAGGGCCATACTCCACCATTTGGAAGTAGTTTTGAGCAAAATCAACCATGTAAAGTCAAAAACACGTTGTTGGTCGAAAAGTGATTCTGGCGCTCTGAAAAGCATTTTGCAGGCATAAAAACAAGAAACGTTGATATCTCTGTCAATTTCAGTTCAAACGTATTACTAAGCTCAGCAATGGGTTATAGGGCCATACTAAACCATTTGGAAGTGGAATACATTCGTTTTGAGTGAAATCAACAATGTGAGGTCAAAAACACGTTGTTGGTCGAAAAGTGATTCTGGCGCTCTGAAAAGCATTTTGCAGGCATAAAAACAAGAAACGTTGATATCTCTGTCAATTTCAATGCAAACGTGTTACTAAGCTCAGCAATGGGTTATAGGGCCATACTCCACCATTTGGAAGTAGTTTTGAGCAAAATCAACCATGTAAAGTCAAAAACACATTGTCTGTCAAAAAGTGATTCTGGCGCTCTGAAAAGCATTTTGCAGGCATAAAAACAAGAAACGTTGATATCTCTGTCAATTTCAGTTCAAACGTATTACTAAGCTCAGCAATGGGTTATAGGGCCATACTAAACCATTTGGAAGTGGAATACATTCGTTTTGAGTGAAATCAACAATGTGAGGTCAAAAACACGTTGTTGGTCGAAAAGTGATTCTGGCGCTCTGAAAAGCATTTTGCAGGCATAAAAACAAGAAACGTTGATATCTCTGTCAATTTCAATGCAAACGTGTTACTAAGCTCAGCAATGGGTTATAGGGCCATACTCCACCATTTGGAAGTAGTTTTGAGCAAAATCAACCATGTAAAGTCAAAAACACATTGTCTGTCAAAAAGTGATTCTGGCGCTCTGAAAAGCATTTTGCAGGCATAAAAACAAGAAACGTTGATATCTCTGTCAATTTCAGTTCAAACGTGTTACTAAGCTCAGCAATGGGTTATAGGGCCATACTAAACCATTTGGAAGTGGAATACATTCGTTTTGAGTGAAATCAACAATGTGAGGTCAAAAACACGTTGTTGGTCGAAAAGTGATTCTGGCGCTCTGAAAAGCATTTTGCAGGCATAAAAACAAGAAACGTTGATATCTCTGTCAATTTCAATGCAAACGTGTTACTAAGCTCAGCAATGGGTTATAGGGCCATACTCCACCATTTGGAAGTAGTTTTGAGCAAAATCAACCATGTAAAGTCAAAAACACATTGTCTGTCAAAAAGTGATTCTGGCGCTCTGAAAAGCATTTTGCAGGCATAAAAACAAGAAACGTTGATATCTCTGTCAATTTCAGTTCAAACGTGTTACTAAGCTTACTAAAGGGTTATTGGGCCATACTAAACCATTTGGAAGTGGAATACATTCGTTTTGAGCAAAATCAACCATGTAAAGTCAAAAACACGTTGTTGGTCGAAAAGTGATTTTGGCGCTCTGAAAAGCATTTTGCAGGCATAAAAACAAGAATCGTTGATATCTCTGTCAATTTCAGTTCAAACGTGTTACTAAGCTTACTAAAGGGTTATTGGGCCATACTAAACCATTTGGAAGTGGAATACATTCGTTTTGAGTGAAATCAACAATGTGAGGTCAAAAACACGTTGTTGGTCGAAAAGTGATTCTGGCGCTCTGAAAAGCATTTTGCAGGCATAAAAACAAGAAACGTTGATATCTCTGTCAATTTCAATGCAAACGTGTTACTAAGCTCAGCAATGGGTTATAGGGCCATACTCCACCATTTGGAAGTAGTTTTGAGCAAAATCAACCATGTAAAGTCAAAAACACATTGTCTGTCAAAAAGTGATTCTGGCGCTCTGAAAAGCATTTTGCAGGCATAAAAACAAGAAACGTTGATATCTCTGTCAATTTCAGTTCAAACGTGTTACTAAGCTTACTAAAGGGTTATTGGGCCATACTAAACCATTTGGAAGTGGAATACATTCGTTTTGAGCAAAATCAACCATGTAAAGTCAAAAACACGTTGTTGGTCGAAAAGTGATTCTGGCGCTCTGAAAAGCATTTTGCAGGCATAAAAACAAGAGATGTTGATATCTGTCAATTTCAGTTCAAACGTGTTACTAAGCTTACTAAAGGGTTATCAGGCCATACTAAACCATTTGGAAGTGGATTACATTAGTTTTGAGCAAAATCAACAATGTAAGGTCAAAAACACATTGTTGGTCGAAAAGTGATTCTAGCGCTCTGAAAAGCATTTAGCAGGCATAAAAACAAGAGATGTTGATATCTGTCAATTTCAGTTCAAACGTGTTACTAAGCTTACTAAAGGGTTATCAGGCCATACTAAACCATTTGGAAGTGGATTACATTAGTTTTGAGCAAAATCAACAATGTAAGGTCAAAAACACATTGTTGGTCGAAAAGTGATTCTAGCGCTCTGAAAAGCATTTAGCAGGCATAAAAACAAGAGATGTTGATATCTGTCAATTTCAGTTCAAACGTGTTACTAAGCTTACTAAAGGGTTATCAGGCCATACTAAACCATTTGGAAGTGGAATACATTCGTTTTGAGAGAAATCAACAATGTGAGGTCAAAAACACGTTTTTGGTCGAAAAGTGATTCTGGCGCTCTGAAAAGCATTTTGCAGGCATAAAAACAAGAGATGTTGATATCTGTCAATTTCAGTTCAAACGTGTTACTAAGCTTACTAAAGGGTTATCAGGCCATACTAAACCATTTGGAAGTGGATTACATTAGTTTTGAGCAAAATCAACAATATAAGGTCAAAAACACATTGTTGGTCGAAAAGTGATTCTAGCGCTCTGAAAAGCATTTTGCAGGCATAAAAACAAGAAATGTTGATATCCGTCAATTTCAATGCAAACGTGTTACTAAGCTTACCAAAGGGTTATTGGGCCATACTAAACCATTTGGAAGTGGAATACATTCGTTTTGAGAGAAATCAACAATGTGAGGTCAAAAACACGTTGTTGGTCGAAAAGTGATTCTGGCGCTCTGAAAAGCATTTTGCAGGCATAAAAACAAGAAATGTTGATATCTCTGTCAATTTCAATGCAAACGTGTTACTAAGCTCAGCAATGGGTTATAGGGCCATACTCCACCATTTGGAAGTAGTTTTGAGCAAAATCAACCATGCAAAGTCAAAAACACATTGTCTGTCAAAAAGTGATTCTGGCGCTCTGAAAAGCATTTTGCAGGCATAAAAACAAGAAACGTTGATATCTCTGTCAATTTCAGTTCCAACGTGTTACTAAGCTCAGCAATGGGTTATAGGGCCATACTCCACCATTTGGAAGTAGTTTTGAGCAAAATCAACCATGTAAAGTCAAAAACACATTGTCTGTCAAAAAGTGATTCTGGCGCTCTGAAAAGCATTTTGCAGGCATAAAAACAAGAAACGTTGATATCTCTGTCAATTTCAATGCAAACGTGTTACTAAGCTCAGCAATGGGTTATAGGGCCATACTCCACCATTTGGAAGTAGTTTTGAGCAAAATCAACCATGTAAAGTCAAAAACACGTTGTTGGTCGAAAAGTGATTCTGGCGCTCTGAAAAGCATTTTGCAGGCATAAAAACAAGAAACGTTGATATCTCTGTCAATTTCAATGCAAACGTGTTACTAAGCTCAGCAATGGGTTATAGGGCCATACTCCACCATTTGGAAGTAGTTTTGAGCAAAATCAACCATGTAAAGTCAAAAACACATTGTCTTTCAAAAAGTGATTCTGGCGCTCTGAAAAGCATTTTGCAGGCATAAAAACAAGAAACGTTGATATCTCTGTCAATTTCAGTTCAAACGTGTTACTAAGCTTACTAAAGGGTTATTGGGCCATACTAAACCATTTGGAAGTGGAATACATTCGTTTTGAGTGAAATCAACAATGTAAAGTCAAAAACACGTTGTTGGTCGAAAAGTGATTCTGAAGCTCTGAAAAGCATTTTGCAGGCATAAAAACAAGAAACGTTGATATCTCTGTCAATTTCAATGCAAACGTGTTACTAAGCTCAGCAATGGGTTATAGGGCCATACTCCACCATTTGGAAGTAGTTTTGAGCAAAATCAACCATGTAAAGTCAAAAACACGTTGTTGGTCGAAAAGTGATTCTGGCGCTCTGAAAAGCATTTTGCAGGCATAAAAACAAGAAACGTTGATATCTCTGTCAATTTCAGTTCAAACGTATTACTAAGCTCAGCAATGGGTTATAGGGCCATACTAAACCATTTGGAAGTGGAATACATTCGTTTTGAGTGAAATCAACAATGTGAGGTCAAAAACACGTTGTTGGTCGAAAAGTGATTCTGGCGCTCTGAAAAGCATTTTGCAGGCATAAAAACAAGAAACGTTGATATCTCTGTCAATTTCAATGCAAACGTGTTACTAAGCTCAGCAATGGGTTATAGGGCCATACTCCACCATTTGGAAGTAGTTTTGAGCAAAATCAACCATGTAAAGTCAAAAACACATTGTCTGTCAAAAAGTGATTCTGGCGCTCTGAAAAGCATTTTGCAGGCATAAAAACAAGAAACGTTGATATCTCTGTCAATTTCAGTTCAAACGTATTACTAAGCTCAGCAATGGGTTATAGGGCCATACTAAACCATTTGGAAGTGGAATACATTCGTTTTGAGTGAAATCAACAATGTGAGGTCAAAAACACGTTGTTGGTCGAAAAGTGATTCTGGCGCTCTGAAAAGCATTTTGCAGGCATAAAAACAAGAAACGTTGATATCTCTGTCAATTTCAATGCAAACGTGTTACTAAGCTCAGCAATGGGTTATAGGGCCATACTCCACCATTTGGAAGTAGTTTTGAGCAAAATCAACCATGTAAAGTCAAAAACACATTGTCTGTCAAAAAGTGATTCTGGCGCTCTGAAAAGCATTTTGCAGGCATAAAAACAAGAAACGTTGATATCTCTGTCAATTTCAGTTCAAACGTGTTACTAAGCTCAGCAATGGGTTATAGGGCCATACTAAACCATTTGGAAGTGGAATACATTCGTTTTGAGTGAAATCAACAATGTGAGGTCAAAAACACGTTGTTGGTCGAAAAGTGATTCTGGCGCTCTGAAAAGCATTTTGCAGGCATAAAAACAAGAAACGTTGATATCTCTGTCAATTTCAATGCAAACGTGTTACTAAGCTCAGCAATGGGTTATAGGGCCATACTCCACCATTTGGAAGTAGTTTTGAGCAAAATCAACCATGTAAAGTCAAAAACACATTGTCTGTCAAAAAGTGATTCTGGCGCTCTGAAAAGCATTTTGCAGGCATAAAAACAAGAAACGTTGATATCTCTGTCAATTTCAGTTCAAACGTGTTACTAAGCTTACTAAAGGGTTATTGGGCCATACTAAACCATTTGGAAGTGGAATACATTCGTTTTGAGCAAAATCAACCATGTAAAGTCAAAAACACGTTGTTGGTCGAAAAGTGATTCTGGCGCTCTGAAAAGCATTTTGCAGGCATAAAAACAAGAAACGTTGATATCTCTGTCAATTTCAGTTCAAACGTGTTACTAAGCTTACTAAAGGGTTATTGGGCCATACTAAACCATTTGGAAGTGGAATACATTCGTTTTGAGTGAAATCAACATTGTGAGGTCAAAAACACGTTGTTGGTCGAAAAGTGATTCTGGCGCTCTGAAAAGCATTTTGCAGGCATAAAAACAAGAAACGTTGATATCTCTGTCAATTTCAATGCAAACGTGTTACTAAGCTCAGCAATGGGTTATAGGGCCATACTCCACCATTTGGAAGTAGTTTTGAGCAAAATCAACCATGTAAAGTCAAAAACACATTGTCTGTCAAAAAGTGATTCTGGCGCTCTGAAAAGCATTTTGCAGGCATAAAAACAAGAAACGTTGATATCTCTGTCAATTTCAGTTCAAACGTGTTACTAAGCTTACTAAAGGGTTATTGGGCCATACTAAACCATTTGGAAGTGGAATACATTCGTTTTGAGCAAAATCAACCATGTAAAGTCAAAAACACGTTGTTGGTCGAAAAGTGATTCTGGCGCTCTGAAAAGCATTTTGCAGGCATAAAAACAAGAGATGTTGATATCTGTCAATTTCAGTTCAAACGTGTTACTAAGCTTACTAAAGGGTTATCAGGCCATACTAAACCATTTGGAAGTGGATTACATTAGTTTTGAGCAAAATCAACAATGTAAGGTCAAAAACACATTGTTGGTCGAAAAGTGATTCTAGCGCTCTGAAAAGCATTTAGCAGGCATAAAAACAAGAGATGTTGATATCTGTCAATTTCAGTTCAAACGTGTTACTAAGCTTACTAAAGGGTTATCAGGCCATACTAAACCATTTGGAAGTGGAATACATTCGTTTTGAGAGAAATCAACAATGTGAGGTCAAAAACACGTTTTTGGTCGAAAAGTGATTCTGGCGCTCTGAAAAGCATTTTGCAGGCATAAAAACAAGAGATGTTGATATCTGTCAATTTCAGTTCAAACGTGTTACTAAGCTTACTAAAGGGTTATCAGGCCATACTAAACCATTTGGAAGTGGATTACATTAGTTTTGAGCAAAATCAACAATGTAAGGTCAAAAACACATTGTTGGTCGAAAAGTGATTCTAGCGCTCTGAAAAGCATTTTGCAGGCATAAAAACAAGAAATGTTGATATCCGTCAATTTCAATGCAAACGTGTTACTAAGCTTACCAAAGGGTTATTGGGCCATACTAAACCATTTGGAAGTGGAATACATTCGTTTTGAGAGAAATCAACAATGTGAGGTCAAAAACACGTTGTTGGTCGAAAAGTGATTCTGGCGCTCTGAAAAGCATTTTGCAGGCATAAAAACAAGAAATGTTGATATCTCTGTCAATTTCAATGCAAACGTGTTACTAAGCTCAGCAATGGGTTATAGGGCCATACTCCACCATTTGGAAGTAGTTTTGAGCAAAATCAACCATGCAAAGTCAAAAACACATTGTCTGTCAAAAAGTGATTCTGGCGCTCTGAAAAGCATTTTGCAGGCATAAAAACAAGAAACGTTGATATCTCTGTCAATTTCAGTTCAAACGTGTTACTAAGCTCAGCAATGGGTTATAGGGCCATACTCCACCATTTGGAAGTAGTTTTGAGCAAAATCAACCATGTAAAGTCAAAAACACATTGTCTGTCAAAAAGTGATTCTGGCGCTCTGAAAAGCATTTTGCAGGCATAAAAACAAGAAACGTTGATATCTCTGTCAATTTCAATGCAAACGTGTTACTAAGCTCAGCAATGGGTTATAGGGCCATACTCCACCATTTGGAAGTAGTTTTGAGCAAAATCAACCATGTAAAGTCAAAAACACGTTGTTGGTCGAAAAGTGATTCTGGCGCTCTGAAAAGCATTTTGCAGGCATAAAAACAAGAAACGTTGATATCTCTGTCAATTTCAATGCAAACGTGTTACTAAGCTCAGCAATGGGTTATAGGGCCATACTCCACCATTTGGAAGTAGTTTTGAGCAAAATCAACCATGTAAAGTCAAAAACACATTGTCTTTCAAAAAGTGATTCTGGCGCTCTGAAAAGCATTTTGCAGGCATAAAAACAAGAAACGTTGATATCTCTGTCAATTTCAATGCAAACGTGTTACTAAGCTCAGCAATGGGTTATAGGGCCATACTCCACCATTTGGAAGTAGTTTTGAGCAAAATCAACCATGTAAAGTCAAAAACACATTGTCTGTCAAAAAGTGATTCTGGCGCTCTGAAAAGCATTTTGCAGGCATAAAAACAAGAAACGTTGATATCTCTGTCAATTTCAGTTCAAACGTGTTACTAAGCTTACTAAAGGGTTATTGGGCCATACTAAACCATTTGGAAGTGGAATACATTCGTTTTGAGCAAAATCAACCATGTAAAGTCAAAAACACGTTGTTGGTCGAAAAGTGATTCTGGCGCTCTGAAAAGCATTTTGCAGGCATAAAAACAAGAGATGTTGATATCTGTCAATTTCGGTTCAAACGTGTTACTAAGCTTACTAAAGGGTTATCAGGCCATACTAAACCATTTGGAAGTGGATTACATTAGTTTTGAGCAAAATCAACAATGTAAGGTCAAAAACACATTGTTGGTCGAAAAGTGATTCTAGCGCTCTGAAAAGCATTTAGCAGGCATAAAAACAAGAGATGTTGATATCTGTCAATTTCAGTTCAAACGTGTTACTAAGCTTACTAAAGGGTTATCAGGCCATACTAAACCATTTGGAAGTGGATTACATTAGTTTTGAGCAAAATCAACAATGTAAGGTCAAAAACACATTGTTGGTCGAAAAGTGATTCTAGCGCTCTGAAAAGCATTTAGCAGGCATAAAAACAAGAGATGTTGATATCTGTCAATTTCAGTTCAAACGTGTTACTAAGCTTACTAAAGGGTTATCAGGCCATACTAAACCATTTGGAAGTGGAATACATTCGTTTTGAGAGAAATCAACAATGTGAGGTCAAAAACACGTTTTTGGTCGAAAAGTGATTCTGGCGCTCTGAAAAGCATTTTGCAGGCATAAAAACAAGAGATGTTGATATCTGTCAATTTCAGTTCAAACGTGTTACTAAGCTTACTAAAGGGTTATCAGGCCATACTAAACCATTTGGAAGTGGATTACATTAGTTTTGAGCAAAATCAACAATGTAAGGTCAAAAACACATTGTTGGTCGAAAAGTGATTCTAGCGCTCTGAAAAGCATTTTGCAGGCATAAAAACAAGAAATGTTGATATCCGTCAATTTCAATGCAAACGTGTTACTAAGCTTACCAAAGGGTTATTGGGCCATACTAAACCATTTGGAAGTGGAATACATTCGTTTTGAGAGAAATCAACAATGTGAGGTCAAAAACACGTTGTTGGTCGAAAAGTGATTCTGGCGCTCTGAAAAGCATTTTGCAGGCATAAAAACAAGAAATGTTTATATCTCTGTCAATTTCAATGCAAACGTGTTACTAAGCTCAGCAATGGGTTATAGGGCCATACTCCACCATTTGGAAGTAGTTTTGAGCAAAATCAACCATGCAAAGTCAAAAACACATTGTCTGTCAAAAAGTGATTCTGGCGCTCTGAAAAGCATTTTGCAGGCATAAAAACAAGAAACGTTGATATCTCTGTCAATTTCAGTTCCAACGTGTTACTAAGCTCAGCAATGGGTTATAGGGCCATACTCCACCATTTGGAAGTAGTTTTGAGCAAAATCAACCATGTAAAGTCAAAAACACATTGTCTGTCAAAAAGTGATTCTGGCGCTCTGAAAAGCATTTTGCAGGCATAAAAACAAGAAACGTTGATATCTCTGTCAATTTCAATGCAAACGTGTTACTAAGCTCAGCAATGGGTTATAGGGCCATACTCCACCATTTGGAAGTAGTTTTGAGCAAAATCAACCATGTAAAGTCAAAAACACGTTGTTGGTCGAAAAGTGATTCTGGCGCTCTGAAAAGCATTTTGCAGGCATAAAAACAAGAAACGTTGATATCTCTGTCAATTTCAATGCAAACGTGTTACTAAGCTCAGCAATGGGTTATAGGGCCATACTCCACCATTTGGAAGTAGTTTTGAGCAAAATCAACCATGTAAAGTCAAAAACACATTGTCTTTCAAAAAGTGATTCTGGCGCTCTGAAAAGCATTTTGCAGGCATAAAAACAAGAAACGTTGATATCTCTGTCAATTTCAGTTCAAACGTGTTACTAAGCTTACTAAAGGGTTATTGGGCCATACTAAACCATTTGGAAGTGGAATACATTCGTTTTGAGTGAAATCAACAATGTAAAGTCAAAAACACGTTGTTGGTCGAAAAGTGATTCTGAAGCTCTGAAAAGCATTTTGCAGGCATAAAAACAAGAAACGTTGATATCTCTGTCAATTTCAATGCAAACGTGTTACTAAGCTCAGCAATGGGTTATAGGGCCATACTCCACCATTTGGAAGTAGTTTTGAGCAAAATCAACCATGTAAAGTCAAAAACACGTTGTTGGTCGAAAAGTGATTCTGGCGCTCTGAAAAGCATTTTGCAGGCATAAAAACAAGAAACGTTGATATCTCTGTCAATTTCAGTTCAAACGTATTACTAAGCTCAGCAATGGGTTATAGGGCCATACTAAACCATTTGGAAGTGGAATACATTCGTTTTGAGTGAAATCAACAATGTGAGGTCAAAAACACGTTGTTGGTCGAAAAGTGATTCTGGCGCTCTGAAAAGCATTTTGCAGGCATAAAAACAAGAAACGTTGATATCTCTGTCAATTTCAATGCAAACGTGTTACTAAGCTCAGCAATGGGTTATAGGGCCATACTCCACCATTTGGAAGTAGTTTTGAGCAAAATCAACCATGTAAAGTCAAAAACACATTGTCTGTCAAAAAGTGATTCTGGCGCTCTGAAAAGCATTTTGCAGGCATAAAAACAAGAAACGTTGATATCTCTGTCAATTTCAGTTCAAACGTATTACTAAGCTCAGCAATGGGTTATAGGGCCATACTAAACCATTTGGAAGTGGAATACATTCGTTTTGAGTGAAATCAACAATGTGAGGTCAAAAACACGTTGTTGGTCGAAAAGTGATTCTGGCGCTCTGAAAAGCATTTTGCAGGCATAAAAACAAGAAACGTTGATATCTCTGTCAATTTCAATGCAAACGTGTTACTAAGCTCAGCAATGGGTTATAGGGCCATACTCCACCATTTGGAAGTAGTTTTGAGCAAAATCAACCATGTAAAGTCAAAAACACATTGTCTGTCAAAAAGTGATTCTGGCGCTCTGAAAAGCATTTTGCAGGCATAAAAACAAGAAACGTTGATATCTCTGTCAATTTCAGTTCAAACGTGTTACTAAGCTCAGCAATGGGTTATAGGGCCATACTAAACCATTTGGAAGTGGAATACATTCGTTTTGAGTGAAATCAACAATGTGAGGTCAAAAACACGTTGTTGGTCGAAAAGTGATTCTGGCGCTCTGAAAAGCATTTTGCAGGCATAAAAACAAGAAACGTTGATATCTCTGTCAATTTCAATGCAAACGTGTTACTAAGCTCAGCAATGGGTTATAGGGCCATACTCCACCATTTGGAAGTAGTTTTGAGCAAAATCAACCATGTAAAGTCAAAAACACATTGTCTGTCAAAAAGTGATTCTGGCGCTCTGAAAAGCATTTTGCAGGCATAAAAACAAGAAACGTTGATATCTCTGTCAATTTCAGTTCAAACGTGTTACTAAGCTTACTAAAGGGTTATTGGGCCATACTAAACCATTTGGAAGTGGAATACATTCGTTTTGAGCAAAATCAACCATGTAAAGTCAAAAACACGTTGTTGGTCGAAAAGTGATTCTGGCGCTCTGAAAAGCATTTTGCAGGCATAAAAACAAGAGATGTTGATATCTGTCAATTTCAGTTCAAACGCGTTACTAAGCTTACTAAAGGGTTATCAGGCCATACTAAACCATTTGGAAGTGGATTACATTAGTTTTGAGCAAAATCAACAATGTAAGGTCAAAAACACATTGTTGGTCGAAAAGTGATTCTAGCGCTCTGAAAAGCATTTAGCAGGCATAAAAACAAGAGATGTTGATATCTGTCAATTTCAGTTCAAACGTGTTACTAAGCTTACTAAAGGGTTATCAGGCCATACTAAACCATTTGGAAGTGGAATACATTCGTTTTGAGAGAAATCAACAATGTGAGGTCAAAAACACGTTTTTGGTCGAAAAGTGATTCTGGCGCTCTGAAAAGCATTTTGCAGGCATAAAAACAAGAGATGTTGATATCTGTCAATTTCAGTTCAAACGTGTTACTAAGCTTACTAAAGGGTTATCAGGCCATACTAAACCATTTGGAAGTGGATTACATTAGTTTTGAGCAAAATCAACAATGTAAGGTCAAAAACACATTGTTGGTCGAAAAGTGATTCTAGCGCTCTGAAAAGCATTTTGCAGGCATAAAAACAAGAAATGTTGATATCCGTCAATTTCAATGCAAACGTGTTACTAAGCTTACCAAAGGGTTATTGGGCCATACTAAACCATTTGGAAGTGGAATACATTCGTTTTGAGAGAAATCAACAATGTGAGGTCAAAAACACGTTGTTGGTCGAAAAGTGATTCTGGCGCTCTGAAAAGCATTTTGCAGGCATAAAAACAAGAAATGTTGATATCTCTGTCAATTTCAATGCAAACGTGTTACTAAGCTCAGCAGTGGGTTATAGGGCCATACTCCACCATTTGGAAGTAGTTTTGAGCAAAATCAACCATGCAAAGTCAAAAACACATTGTCTGTCAAAAAGTGATTCTGGCGCTCTGAAAAGCATTTTGCAGGCATAAAAACAAGAAACGTTGATATCTCTGTCAATTTCAGTTCAAACGTGTTACTAAGCTCAGCAATGGGTTATAGGGCCATACTCCACCATTTGGAAGTAGTTTTGAGCAAAATCAACCATGTAAAGTCAAAAACACATTGTCTGTCAAAAAGTGATTCTGGCGCTCTGAAAAGCATTTTGCAGGCATAAAAACAAGAAACGTTGATATCTCTGTCAATTTCAATGCAAACGTGTTACTAAGCTCAGCAATGGGTTATAGGGCCATACTCCACCATTTGGAAGTAGTTTTGAGCAAAATCAACCATGTAAAGTCAAAAACACGTTGTTGGTCGAAAAGTGATTCTGGCGCTCTGAAAAGCATTTTGCAGGCATAAAAACAAGAAACGTTGATATCTCTGTCAATTTCAATGCAAACGTGTTACTAAGCTCAGCAATGGGTTATAGGGCCATACTCCACCATTTGGAAGTAGTTTTGAGCAAAATCAACCATGTAAAGTCAAAAACACATTGTCTTTCAAAAAGTGATTCTGGCGCTCTGAAAAGCATTTTGCAGGCATAAAAACAAGAAACGTTGATATCTCTGTCAATTTCAGTTCAAACGTGTTACTAAGCTTACTAAAGGGTTATTGGGCCATACTAAACCATTTGGAAGTGGAATACATTCGTTTAGAGTGAAATCAACAATGTAAAGTCAAAAACACGTTGTTGGTCGAAAAGTGATTCTGAAGCTCTGAAAAGCATTTTGCAGGCATAAAAACAAGAAACGTTGATATCTCTGTCAATTTCAATGCAAACGTGTTACTAAGCTCAGCAATGGGTTATAGGGCCATACTCCACCATTTGGAAGTAGTTTTGAGCAAAATCAACCATGTAAAGTCAAAAACACGTTGTTGGTCGAAAAGTGATTCTGGCGCTCTGAAAAGCATTTTGCAGGCATAAAAACAAGAAACGTTGATATCTCTGTCAATTTCAGTTCAAACGTATTACTAAGCTCAGCAATGGGTTATAGGGCCATACTAAACCATTTGGAAGTGGAATACATTCGTTTTGAGTGAAATCAACAATGTGAGGTCAAAAACACGTTGTTGGTCGAAAAGTGATTCTGGCGCTCTGAAAAGCATTTTGCAGGCATAAAAACAAGAAACGTTGATATCTCTGTCAATTTCAATGCAAACGTGTTACTAAGCTCAGCAATGGGTTATAGGGCCATACTCCACCATTTGGAAGTAGTTTTGAGCAAAATCAACCATGTAAAGTCAAAAACACATTGTCTGTCAAAAAGTGATTCTGGCGCTCTGAAAAGCATTTTGCAGGCATAAAAACAAGAAACGTTGATATCTCTGTCAATTTCAGTTCAAACGTATTACTAAGCTCAGCAATGGGTTATAGGGCCATACTAAACCATTTGGAAGTGGAATACATTCGTTTTGAGTGAAATCAACAATGTGAGGTCAAAAACACGTTGTTGGTCGAAAAGTGATTCTGGCGCTCTGAAAAGCATTTTGCAGGCATAAAAACAAGAAACGTTGATATCTCTGTCAATTTCAATGCAAACGTGTTACTAAGCTCAGCAATGGGTTATAGGGCCATACTCCACCATTTGGAAGTAGTTTTGAGCAAAATCAACCATGTAAAGTCAAAAACACATTGTCTGTCAAAAAGTGATTCTGGCGCTCTGAAAAGCATTTTGCAGGCATAAAAACAAGAAACGTTGATATCTCTGTCAATTTCAGTTCAAACGTGTTACTAAGCTCAGCAATGGGTTATAGGGCCATACTAAACCATTTGGAAGTGGAATACATTCGTTTTGAGTGAAATCAACAATGTGAGGTCAAAAACACGTTGTTGGTCGAAAAGTGATTCTGGCGCTCTGAAAAGCATTTTGCAGGCATAAAAACAAGAAACGTTGATATCTCTGTCAATTTCAATGCAAACGTGTTACTAAGCTCAGCAATGGGTTATAGGGCCATACTCCACCATTTGGAAGTAGTTTTGAGCAAAATCAACCATGTAAAGTCAAAAACACATTGTCTGTCAAAAAGTGATTCTGGCGCTCTGAAAAGCATTTTGCAGGCATAAAAACAAGAAACGTTGATATCTCTGTCAATTTCAGTTCAAACGTGTTACTAAGCTTACTAAAGGGTTATTGGGCCATACTAAACCATTTGGAAGTGGAATACATTCGTTTTGAGCAAAATCAACCATGTAAAGTCAAAAACACGTTGTTGGTCGAAAAGTGATTTTGGCGCTCTGAAAAGCATTTTGCAGGCATAAAAACAAGAATCGTTGATATCTCTGTCAATTTCAGTTCAAACGTGTTACTAAGCTTACTAAAGGGTTATTGGGCCATACTAAACCATTTGGAAGTGGAATACATTCGTTTTGAGTGAAATCAACAATGTGAGGTCAAAAACACGTTGTTGGTCGAAAAGTGATTCTGGCGCTCTGAAAAGCATTTTGCAGGCATAAAAACAAGAAACGTTGATATCTCTGTCAATTTCAATGCAAACGTGTTACTAAGCTCAGCAATGGGTTATAGGGCCATACTCCACCATTTGGAAGTAGTTTTGAGCAAAATCAACCATGTAAAGTCAAAAACACATTGTCTGTCAAAAAGTGATTCTGGCGCTCTGAAAAGCATTTTGCAGGCATAAAAACAAGAAACGTTGATATCTCTGTCAATTTCAGTTCAAACGTGTTACTAAGCTTACTAAAGGGTTATTGGGCCATACTAAACCATTTGGAAGTGGAATACATTCGTTTTGAGCAAAATCAACCATGTAAAGTCAAAAACACGTTGTTGGTCGAAAAGTGATTCTGGCGCTCTGAAAAGCATTTTGCAGGCATAAAAACAAGAGATGTTGATATCTGTCAATTTCAGTTCAAACGTGTTACTAAGCTTACTAAAGGGTTATCAGGCCATACTAAACCATTTGGAAGTGGATTACATTAGTTTTGAGCAAAATCAACAATGTAAGGTCAAAAACACATTGTTGGTCGAAAAGTGATTCTAGCGCTCTGAAAAGCATTTAGCAGGCATAAAAACAAGAGATGTTGATATCTGTCAATTTCAGTTCAAACGTGTTACTAAGCTTACTAAAGGGTTATCAGGCCATACTAAACCATTTGGAAGTGGATTACATTAGTTTTGAGCAAAATCAACAATGTAAGGTCAAAAACACATTGTTGGTCGAAAAGTGATTCTAGCGCTCTGAAAAGCATTTAGCAGGCATAAAAACAAGAGATGTTGATATCTGTCAATTTCAGTTCAAACGTGTTACTAAGCTTACTAAAGGGTTATCAGGCCATACTAAACCATTTGGAAGTGGAATACATTCGTTTTGAGAGAAATCAACAATGTGAGGTCAAAAACACGTTTTTGGTCGAAAAGTGATTCTGGCGCTCTGAAAAGCATTTTGCAGGCATAAAAACAAGAGATGTTGATATCTGTCAATTTCAGTTCAAACGTGTTACTAAGCTTACTAAAGGGTTATCAGGCCATACTAAACCATTTGGAAGTGGATTACATTAGTTTTGAGCAAAATCAACAATATAAGGTCAAAAACACATTGTTGGTCGAAAAGTGATTCTAGCGCTCTGAAAAGCATTTTGCAGGCATAAAAACAAGAAATGTTGATATCCGTCAATTTCAATGCAAACGTGTTACTAAGCTTACCAAAGGGTTATTGGGCCATACTAAACCATTTGGAAGTGGAATACATTCGTTTTGAGAGAAATCAACAATGTGAGGTCAAAAACACGTTGTTGGTCGAAAAGTGATTCTGGCGCTCTGAAAAGCATTTTGCAGGCATAAAAACAAGAAATGTTGATATCTCTGTCAATTTCAATGCAAACGTGTTACTAAGCTCAGCAATGGGTTATAGGGCCATACTCCACCATTTGGAAGTAGTTTTGAGCAAAATCAACCATGCAAAGTCAAAAACACATTGTCTGTCAAAAAGTGATTCTGGCGCTCTGAAAAGCATTTTGCAGGCATAAAAACAAGAAACGTTGATATCTCTGTCAATTTCAGTTCCAACGTGTTACTAAGCTCAGCAATGGGTTATAGGGCCATACTCCACCATTTGGAAGTAGTTTTGAGCAAAATCAACCATGTAAAGTCAAAAACACATTGTCTGTCAAAAAGTGATTCTGGCGCTCTGAAAAGCATTTTGCAGGCATAAAAACAAGAAACGTTGATATCTCTGTCAATTTCAATGCAAACGTGTTACTAAGCTCAGCAATGGGTTATAGGGCCATACTCCACCATTTGGAAGTAGTTTTGAGCAAAATCAACCATGTAAAGTCAAAAACACGTTGTTGGTCGAAAAGTGATTCTGGCGCTCTGAAAAGCATTTTGCAGGCATAAAAACAAGAAACGTTGATATCTCTGTCAATTTCAATGCAAACGTGTTACTAAGCTCAGCAATGGGTTATAGGGCCATACTCCACCATTTGGAAGTAGTTTTGAGCAAAATCAACCATGTAAAGTCAAAAACACATTGTCTTTCAAAAAGTGATTCTGGCGCTCTGAAAAGCATTTTGCAGGCATAAAAACAAGAAACGTTGATATCTCTGTCAATTTCAGTTCAAACGTGTTACTAAGCTTACTAAAGGGTTATTGGGCCATACTAAACCATTTGGAAGTGGAATACATTCGTTTTGAGTGAAATCAACAATGTAAAGTCAAAAACACGTTGTTGGTCGAAAAGTGATTCTGAAGCTCTGAAAAGCATTTTGCAGGCATAAAAACAAGAAACGTTGATATCTCTGTCAATTTCAATGCAAACGTGTTACTAAGCTCAGCAATGGGTTATAGGGCCATACTCCACCATTTGGAAGTAGTTTTGAGCAAAATCAACCATGTAAAGTCAAAAACACGTTGTTGGTCGAAAAGTGATTCTGGCGCTCTGAAAAGCATTTTGCAGGCATAAAAACAAGAAACGTTGATATCTCTGTCAATTTCAGTTCAAACGTATTACTAAGCTCAGCAATGGGTTATAGGGCCATACTAAACCATTTGGAAGTGGAATACATTCGTTTTGAGTGAAATCAACAATGTGAGGTCAAAAACACGTTGTTGGTCGAAAAGTGATTCTGGCGCTCTGAAAAGCATTTTGCAGGCATAAAAACAAGAAACGTTGATATCTCTGTCAATTTCAATGCAAACGTGTTACTAAGCTCAGCAATGGGTTATAGGGCCATACTCCACCATTTGGAAGTAGTTTTGAGCAAAATCAACCATGTAAAGTCAAAAACACATTGTCTGTCAAAAAGTGATTCTGGCGCTCTGAAAAGCATTTTGCAGGCATAAAAACAAGAAACGTTGATATCTCTGTCAATTTCAGTTCAAACGTATTACTAAGCTCAGCAATGGGTTATAGGGCCATACTAAACCATTTGGAAGTGGAATACATTCGTTTTGAGTGAAATCAACAATGTGAGGTCAAAAACACGTTGTTGGTCGAAAAGTGATTCTGGCGCTCTGAAAAGCATTTTGCAGGCATAAAAACAAGAAACGTTGATATCTCTGTCAATTTCAATGCAAACGTGTTACTAAGCTCAGCAATGGGTTATAGGGCCATACTCCACCATTTGGAAGTAGTTTTGAGCAAAATCAACCATGTAAAGTCAAAAACACATTGTCTGTCAAAAAGTGATTCTGGCGCTCTGAAAAGCATTTTGCAGGCATAAAAACAAGAAACGTTGATATCTCTGTCAATTTCAGTTCAAACGTGTTACTAAGCTCAGCAATGGGTTATAGGGCCATACTAAACCATTTGGAAGTGGAATACATTCGTTTTGAGTGAAATCAACAATGTGAGGTCAAAAACACGTTGTTGGTCGAAAAGTGATTCTGGCGCTCTGAAAAGCATTTTGCAGGCATAAAAACAAGAAACGTTGATATCTCTGTCAATTTCAATGCAAACGTGTTACTAAGCTCAGCAATGGGTTATAGGGCCATACTCCACCATTTGGAAGTAGTTTTGAGCAAAATCAACCATGTAAAGTCAAAAACACATTGTCTGTCAAAAAGTGATTCTGGCGCTCTGAAAAGCATTTTGCAGGCATAAAAACAAGAAACGTTGATATCTCTGTCAATTTCAGTTCAAACGTGTTACTAAGCTTACTAAAGGGTTATTGGGCCATACTAAACCATTTGGAAGTGGAATACATTCGTTTTGAGCAAAATCAACCATGTAAAGTCAAAAACACGTTGTTGGTCGAAAAGTGATTCTGGCGCTCTGAAAAGCATTTTGCAGGCATAAAAACAAGAAACGTTGATATCTCTGTCAATTTCAGTTCAAACGTGTTACTAAGCTTACTAAAGGGTTATTGGGCCATACTAAACCATTTGGAAGTGGAATACATTCGTTTTGAGTGAAATCAACAATGTGAGGTCAAAAACACGTTGTTGGTCGAAAAGTGATTCTGGCGCTCTGAAAAGCATTTTGCAGGCATAAAAACAAGAAACGTTGATATCTCTGTCAATTTCAATGCAAACGTGTTACTAAGCTCAGCAATGGGTTATAGGGCCATACTCCACCATTTGGAAGTAGTTTTGAGCAAAATCAACCATGTAAAGTCAAAAACACATTGTCTGTCAAAAAGTGATTCTGGCGCTCTGAAAAGCATTTTGCAGGCATAAAAACAAGAAACGTTGATATCTCTGTCAATTTCAGTTCAAACGTGTTACTAAGCTTACTAAAGGGTTATTGGGCCATACTAAACCATTTGGAAGTGGAATACATTCGTTTTGAGCAAAATCAACCATGTAAAGTCAAAAACACGTTGTTGGTCGAAAAGTGATTCTGGCGCTCTGAAAAGCATTTTGCAGGCATAAAAACAAGAGATGTTGATATCTGTCAATTTCAGTTCAAACGTGTTACTAAGCTTACTAAAGGGTTATCAGGCCATACTAAACCATTTGGAAGTGGATTACATTAGTTTTGAGCAAAATCAACAATGTAAGGTCAAAAACACATTGTTGGTCGAAAAGTGATTCTAGCGCTCTGAAAAGCATTTAGCAGGCATAAAAACAAGAGATGTTGATATCTGTCAATTTCAGTTCAAACGTGTTACTAAGCTTACTAAAGGGTTATCAGGCCATACTAAACCATTTGGAAGTGGAATACATTCGTTTTGAGAGAAATCAACAATGTGAGGTCAAAAACACGTTTTTGGTCGAAAAGTGATTCTGGCGCTCTGAAAAGCATTTTGCAGGCATAAAAACAAGAGATGTTGATATCTGTCAATTTCAGTTCAAACGTGTTACTAAGCTTACTAAAGGGTTATCAGGCCATACTAAACCATTTGGAAGTGGATTACATTAGTTTTGAGCAAAATCAACAATGTAAGGTCAAAAACACATTGTTGGTCGAAAAGTGATTCTAGCGCTCTGAAAAGCATTTTGCAGGCATAAAAACAAGAAATGTTGATATCCGTCAATTTCAATGCAAACGTGTTACTAAGCTTACCAAAGGGTTATTGGGCCATACTAAACCATTTGGAAGTGGAATACATTCGTTTTGAGAGAAATCAACAATGTGAGGTCAAAAACACGTTGTTGGTCGAAAAGTGATTCTGGCGCTCTGAAAAGCATTTTGCAGGCATAAAAACAAGAAATGTTGATATCTCTGTCAATTTCAATGCAAACGTGTTACTAAGCTCAGCAATGGGTTATAGGGCCATACTCCACCATTTGGAAGTAGTTTTGAGCAAAATCAACCATGCAAAGTCAAAAACACATTGTCTGTCAAAAAGTGATTCTGGCGCTCTGAAAAGCATTTTGCAGGCATAAAAACAAGAAACGTTGATATCTCTGTCAATTTCAGTTCAAACGTGTTACTAAGCTCAGCAATGGGTTATAGGGCCATACTCCACCATTTGGAAGTAGTTTTGAGCAAAATCAACCATGTAAAGTCAAAAACACATTGTCTGTCAAAAAGTGATTCTGGCGCTCTGAAAAGCATTTTGCAGGCATAAAAACAAGAAACGTTGATATCTCTGTCAATTTCAATGCAAACGTGTTACTAAGCTCAGCAATGGGTTATAGGGCCATACTCCACCATTTGGAAGTAGTTTTGAGCAAAATCAACCATGTAAAGTCAAAAACACGTTGTTGGTCGAAAAGTGATTCTGGCGCTCTGAAAAGCATTTTGCAGGCATAAAAACAAGAAACGTTGATATCTCTGTCAATTTCAATGCAAACGTGTTACTAAGCTCAGCAATGGGTTATAGGGCCATACTCCACCATTTGGAAGTAGTTTTGAGCAAAATCAACCATGTAAAGTCAAAAACACATTGTCTGTCAAAAAGTGATTCTGGCGCTCTGAAAAGCATTTTGCAGGCATAAAAACAAGAAACGTTGATATCTCTGTCAATTTCAATGCAAACGTGTTACTAAGCTCAGCAATGGGTTATAGGGCCATACTCCACCATTTGGAAGTAGTTTTGAGCAAAATCAACCATGTAAAGTCAAAAACACGTTGTTGGTCGAAAAGTGATTCTGGCGCTCTGAAAAGCATTTTGCAGGCATAAAAACAAGAAACGTTGATATCTCTGTCAATTTCAGTTCAAACGTATTACTAAGCTCAGCAATGGGTTATAGGGCCATACTAAACCATTTGGAAGTGGAATACATTCGTTTTGAGTGAAATCAACAATGTGAGGTCAAAAACACGTTGTTGGTCGAAAAGTGATTCTGGCGCTCTGAAAAGCATTTTGCAGGCATAAAAACAAGAAACGTTGATATCTCTGTCAATTTCAATGCAAACGTGTTACTAAGCTCAGCAATGGGTTATAGGGCCATACTCCACCATTTGGAAGTAGTTTTGAGCAAAATCAACCATGTAAAGTCAAAAACACATTGTCTGTCAAAAAGTGATTCTGGCGCTCTGAAAAGCATTTTGCAGGCATAAAAACAAGAAACGTTGATATCTCTGTCAATTTCAGTTCAAACGTATTACTAAGCTCAGCAATGGGTTATAGGGCCATACTAAACCATTTGGAAGTGGAATACATTCGTTTTGAGTGAAATCAACAATGTGAGGTCAAAAACACGTTGTTGGTCGAAAAGTGATTCTGGCGCTCTGAAAAGCATTTTGCAGGCATAAAAACAAGAAACGTTGATATCTCTGTCAATTTCAATGCAAACGTGTTACTAAGCTCAGCAATGGGTTATAGGGCCATACTCCACCATTTGGAAGTAGTTTTGAGCAAAATCAACCATGTAAAGTCAAAAACACATTGTCTGTCAAAAAGTGATTCTGGCGCTCTGAAAAGCATTTTGCAGGCATAAAAACAAGAAACGTTGATATCTCTGTCAATTTCAGTTCAAACGTATTACTAAGCTCAGCAATGGGTTATAGGGCCATACTAAACCATTTGGAAGTGGAATACATTCGTTTTGAGTGAAATCAACAATGTGAGGTCAAAAACACGTTGTTGGTCGAAAAGTGATTCTGGCGCTCTGAAAAGCATTTTGCAGGCATAAAAACAAGAAACGTTGATATCTCTGTCAATTTCAATGCAAACGTGTTACTAAGCTCAGCAATGGGTTATAGGGCCATACTCCACCATTTGGAAGTAGTTTTGAGCAAAATCAACAATGCAAAGTCAAAAACACATTGTCTGTCAAAAAGTGATTCTGGCGCTCTGAAAAGCATTTTGCAGGCATAAAAACAAGAAACGTTGATATCTCTGTCAATTTCAGTTCAAACGTGTTACTAAGCTCAGCAATGGGTTATAGGGCCATACTCCACCATTTGGAAGTAGTTTTGAGCAAAATCAACCATGTAAAGTCAAAAACACATTGTCTGTCAAAAAGTGATTCTGGCGCTCTGAAAAGCATTTTGCAGGCATAAAAACAAGAAACGTTGATATCTCTGTCAATTTCAATGCAAACGTGTTACTAAGCTCAGCAATGGGTTATAGGGCCATACTCCACCATTTGGAAGTAGTTTTGAGCAAAATCAACCATGTAAAGTCAAAAACACGTTGTTGGTCGAAAAGTGATTCTGGCGCTCTGAAAAGCATTTTGCAGGCATAAAAACAAGAAACGTTGATATCTCTGTCAATTTCAATGCAAACGTGTTACTAAGCTCAGCAATGGGTTATAGGGCCATACTCCACCATTTGGAAGTAGTTTTGAGCAAAATCAACCATGTAAAGTCAAAAACACATTGTCTTTCAAAAAGTGATTCTGGCGCTCTGAAAAGCATTTTGCAGGCATAAAAACAAGAAACGTTGATATCTCTGTCAATTTCAGTTCAAACGTGTTACTAAGCTTACTAAAGGGTTATTGGGCCATACTAAACCATTTGGAAGTGGAATACATTCGTTTTGAGTGAAATCAACAATGTAAAGTCAAAAACACGTTGTTGGTCGAAAAGTGATTCTGAAGCTCTGAAAAGCATTTTGCAGGCATAAAAACAAGAAACGTTGATATCTCTGTCAATTTCAATGCAAACGTGTTACTAAGCTCAGCAATGGGTTATAGGGCCATACTCCACCATTTGGAAGTAGTTTTGAGCAAAATCAACCATGTAAAGTCAAAAACACGTTGTTGGTCGAAAAGTGATTCTGGCGCTCTGAAAAGCATTTTGCAGGCATAAAAACAAGAAACGTTGATATCTCTGTCAATTTCAGTTCAAACGTATTACTAAGCTCAGCAATGGGTTATAGGGCCATACTAAACCATTTGGAAGTGGAATACATTCGTTTTGAGTGAAATCAACAATGTGAGGTCAAAAACACGTTGTTGGTCGAAAAGTGATTCTGGCGCTCTGAAAAGCATTTTGCAGGCATAAAAACAAGAAACGTTGATATCTCTGTCAATTTCAATGCAAACGTGTTACTAAGCTTAGCAATGGGTTATAGGGCCATACTCCACCATTTGGAAGTAGTTTTGAGCAAAATCAACCATGTAAAGTCAAAAACACATTGTCTGTCAAAAAGTGATTCTGGCGCTCTGAAAAGCATTTTGCAGGCATAAAAACAAGAAACGTTGATATCTCTGTCAATTTCAGTTCAAACGTATTACTAAGCTCAGCAATGGGTTATAGGGCCATACTAAACCATTTGGAAGTGGAATACATTCGTTTTGAGTGAAATCAACAATGTGAGGTCAAAAACACGTTGTTGGTCGAAAAGTGATTCTGGCGCTCTGAAAAGCATTTTGCAGGCATAAAAACAAGAAACGTTGATATCTCTGTCAATTTCAATGCAAACGTGTTACTAAGCTCAGCAATGGGTTATAGGGCCATACTCCACCATTTGGAAGTAGTTTTGAGCAAAATCAACCATGTAAAGTCAAAAACACATTGTCTGTCAAAAAGTGATTCTGGCGCTCTGAAAAGCATTTTGCAGGCATAAAAACAAGAAACGTTGATATCTCTGTCAATTTCAGTTCAAACGTGTTACTAAGCTCAGCAATGGGTTATAGGGCCATACTAAACCATTTGGAAGTGGAATACATTCGTTTTGAGTGAAATCAACAATGTGAGGTCAAAAACACGTTGTTGGTCGAAAAGTGATTCTGGCGCTCTGAAAAGCATTTTGCAGGCATAAAAACAAGAAACGTTGATATCTCTGTCAATTTCAATGCAAACGTGTTACTAAGCTCAGCAATGGGTTATAGGGCCATACTCCACCATTTGGAAGTAGTTTTGAGCAAAATCAACAATGCAAAGTCGAAAACACATTGTCTGTCAAAAAGTGATTCTGGCGCTCTGAAAAGCATTTTGCAGGCATAAAAACAAGAAACGTTGATATCTCTGTCAATTTCAGTTCAAACGTGTTACTAAGCTCAGCAATGGGTTATAGGGCCATACTCCACCATTTGGAAGTAGTTTTGAGCAAAATCAACCATGTAAAGTCAAAAACACATTGTCTGTCAAAAAGTGATTCTGGCGCTCTGAAAAGCATTTTGCAGGCATAAAAACAAGAAACGTTGATATCTCTGTCAATTTCAATGCAAACGTGTTACTAAGCTCAGCAATGGGTTATAGGGCCATACTCCACCATTTGGAAGTAGTTTTGAGCAAAATCAACCATGTAAAGTCAAAAACACGTTGTTGGTCGAAAAGTGATTCTGGCGCTCTGAAAAGCATTTTGCAGGCATAAAAACAAGAAACGTTGATATCTCTGTCAATTTCAATGCAAACGTGTTACTAAGCTCAGCAATGGGTTATAGGGCCATACTCCACCATTTGGAAGTAGTTTTGAGCAAAATCAACCATGTAAAGTCAAAAACACATTGTCTTTCAAAAAGTGATTCTGGCGCTCTGAAAAGCATTTTGCAGGCATAAAAACAAGAAACGTTGATATCTCTGTCAATTTCAGTTCAAACGTGTTACTAAGCTTACTAAAGGGTTATTGGGCCATACTAAACCATTTGGAAGTGGAATACATTCGTTTTGAGTGAAATCAACAATGTAAAGTCAAAAACACGTTGTTGGTCGAAAAGTGATTCTGAAGCTCTGAAAAGCATTTTGCAGGCATAAAAACAAGAAACGTTGATATCTCTGTCAATTTCAATGCAAACGTGTTACTCAGCTCAGCAATGGGTTATAGGGCCATACTCCACCATTTGGAAGTAGTTTTGAGCAAAATCAACCATGTAAAGTCAAAAACACGTTGTTGGTCGAAAAGTGATTCTGGCGCTCTGAAAAGCATTTTGCAGGCATAAAAACAAGAAACGTTGATATCTCTGTCAATTTCAGTTCAAACGTATTACTAAGCTCAGCAATGGGTTATAGGGCCATACTAAACCATTTGGAAGTGGAATACATTCGTTTTGAGTGAAATCAACAATGTGAGGTCAAAAACACGTTGTTGGTCGAAAAGTGATTCTGGCGCTCTGAAAAGCATTTTGCAGGCATAAAAACAAGAAACGTTGATATCTCTGTCAATTTCAATGCAAACGTGTTACTAAGCTTAGCAATGGGTTATAGGGCCATACTCCACCATTTGGAAGTAGTTTTGAGCAAAATCAACCATGTAAAGTCAAAAACACATTGTCTGTCAAAAAGTGATTCTGGCGCTCTGAAAAGCATTTTGCAGGCATAAAAACAAGAAACGTTGATATCTCTGTCAATTTCAGTTCAAACGTATTACTAAGCTCAGCAATGGGTTATAGGGCCATACTAAACCATTTGGAAGTGGAATACATTCGTTTTGAGTGAAATCAACAATGTGAGGTCAAAAACACGTTGTTGGTCGAAAAGTGATTCTGGCGCTCTGAAAAGCATTTTGCAGGCATAAAAACAAGAAACGTTGATATCTCTGTCAATTTCAATGCAAACGTGTTACTAAGCTCAGCAATGGGTTATAGGGCCATACTCCACCATTTGGAAGTAGTTTTGAGCAAAATCAACCATGTAAAGTCAAAAACACATTGTCTGTCAAAAAGTGATTCTGGCGCTCTGAAAAGCATTTTGCAGGCATAAAAACAAGAAACGTTGATATCTCTGTCAATTTCAGTTCAAACGTGTTACTTAGCTCAGCAATGGGTTATAGGGCCATACTAAACCATTTGGAAGTGGAATACATTCGTTTTGAGTGAAATCAACAATGTGAGGTCAAAAACACGTTGTTGGTCGAAAAGTGATTCTGGCGCTCTGAAAAGCATTTTGCAGGCATAAAAACAAGAAACGTTGATATCTCTGTCAATTTCAATGCAAACGTGTTACTAAGCTCAGCAATGGGTTATAGGGCCATACTCCACCATTTGGAAGTAGTTTTGAGCAAAATCAACCATGTAAAGTCGAAAACACATTGTCTGTCAAAAAGTGATTCTGGCGCTCTGAAAAGCATTTTGCAGGCATAAAAACAAGAAACGTTGATATCTCTGTCAATTTCAGTTCAAACGTGTTACTAAGCTTACTAAAGGGTTATTGGGCCATACTAAACCATTTGGAAGTGGAATACATTCGTTTTGAGCAAAATCAACCATGTAAAGTCAAAAACACGTTGTTGGTCGAAAAGTGATTCTGGCGCTCTGAAAAGCATTTTGCAGGCATAAAAACAAGAGATGTTGATATCTGTCAATTTCAGTTCAAACGTGTTACTAAGCTTACTAAAGGGTTATCAGGCCATACTAAACCATTTGGAAGTGGATTACATTAGTTTTGAGCAAAATCAACAATGTAAGGTCAAAAACACATTGTTGGTCGAAAAGTGATTCTAGCGCTCTGAAAAGCATTTAGCAGGCATAAAAACAAGAGATGTTGATATCTGTCAATTTCAGTTCAAACGTGTTACTAAGCTTACTAAAGGGTTATCAGGCCATACTAAACCATTTGGAAGTGGAATACATTCGTTTTGAGAGAAATCAACAATGTGAGGTCAAAAACACGTTTTTGGTCGAAAAGTGATTCTGGCGCTCTGAAAAGCATTTTGCAGGCATAAAAACAAGAGATGTTGATATCTGTCAATTTCAGTTCAAACGTGTTACTAAGCTTACTAAAGGGTTATCAGGCCATACTAAACCATTTGGAAGTGGATTACATTAGTTTTGAGCAAAATCAACAATGTAAGGTCAAAAACACATTGTTGGTCGAAAAGTGATTCTGGCGCTCTGAAAAGCATTTTGCAGGCATAAAAACAAGAAACGTTGATATCTCTGTCAATTTCAGTTCAAACGTATTACTAAGCTCAGCAATGGGTTATAGGGCCATACTAAACCATTTGGAAGTGGAATACATTCGTTTTGAGTGAAATCAACAATGTGAGGTCAAAAACACGTTGTTGGTCGAAAAGTGATTCTGGCGCTCTGAAAAGCATTTTGCAGGCATAAAAACAAGAAACGTTGATATCTCTGTCAATTTCAATGCAAACGTGTTACTAAGCTCAGCAATGGGTTATAGGGCCATACTCCACCATTTGGAAGTAGTTTTGAGCAAAATCAACAATGCAAAGTCAAAAACACATTGTCTGTCAAAAAGTGATTCTGGCGCTCTGAAAAGCATTTTGCAGGCATAAAAACAAGAAACGTTGATATCTCTGTCAATTTCAGTTCAAACGTGTTACTAAGCTCAGCAATGGGTTATAGGGCCATACTCCACCATTTGGAAGTAGTTTTGAGCAAAATCAACCATGTAAAGTCAAAAACACATTGTCTGTCAAAAAGTGATTCTGGCGCTCTGAAAAGCATTTTGCAGGCATAAAAACAAGAAACGTTGATATCTCTGTCAATTTCAATGCAAACGTGTTACTAAGCTCAGCAATGGGTTATAGGGCCATACTCCACCATTTGGAAGTAGTTTTGAGCAAAATCAACCATGTAAAGTCAAAAACACGTTGTTGGTCGAAAAGTGATTCTGGCGCTCTGAAAAGCATTTTGCAGGCATAAAAACAAGAAACGTTGATATCTCTGTCAATTTCAATGCAAACGTGTTACTAAGCTCAGCAATGGGTTATAGGGCCATACTCCACCATTTGGAAGTAGTTTTGAGCAAAATCAACCATGTAAAGTCAAAAACACATTGTCTTTCAAAAAGTGATTCTGGCGCTCTGAAAAGCATTTTGCAGGCATAAAAACAAGAAACGTTGATATCTCTGTCAATTTCAGTTCAAACGTGTTACTAAGCTTACTAAAGGGTTATTGGGCCATACTAAACCATTTGGAAGTGGAATACATTCGTTTTGAGTGAAATCAACAATGTAAAGTCAAAAACACGTTGTTGGTCGAAAAGTGATTCTGAAGCTCTGAAAAGCATTTTGCAGGCATAAAAACAAGAAACGTTGATATCTCTGTCAATTTCAATGCAAACGTGTTACTAAGCTCAGCAATGGGTTATAGGGCCATACTCCACCATTTGGAAGTAGTTTTGAGCAAAATCAACCATGTAAAGTCAAAAACACGTTTTTGGTCGAAAAGTGATTCTGGCGCTCTGAAAAGCATTTTGCAGGCATAAAAACAAGAGATGTTGATATCTGTCAATTTCAGTTCAAACGTGTTACTAAGCTTACTAAAGGGTTATCAGGCCATACTAAACCATTTGGAAGTGGATTACATTAGTTTTGAGCAAAATCAACAATGTAAGGTCAAAAACACATTGTTGGTCGAAAAGTGATTCTGGCGCTCTGAAAAGCATTTTGCAGGCATAAAAACAAGAAACGTTGATATCTCTGTCAATTTCAGTTCAAACGTATTACTAAGCTCAGCAATGGGTTATAGGGCCATACTAAACCATTTGGAAGTGGAATACATTCGTTTTGAGTGAAATCAACAATGTGAGGTCAAAAACACGTTGTTGGTCGAAAAGTGATTCTGGCGCTCTGAAAAGCATTTTGCAGGCATAAAAACAAGAAACGTTGATATCTCTGTCAATTTCAATGCAAACGTGTTACTAAGCTCAGCAATGGGTTATAGGGCCATACTCCACCATTTGGAAGTAGTTTTGAGCAAAATCAACAATGCAAAGTCAAAAACACATTGTCTGTCAAAAAGTGATTCTGGCGCTCTGAAAAGCATTTTGCAGGCATAAAAACAAGAAACGTTGATATCTCTGTCAATTTCAGTTCAAACGTGTTACTAAGCTCAGCAATGGGTTATAGGGCCATACTCCACCATTTGGAAGTAGTTTTGAGCAAAATCAACCATGTAAAGTCAAAAACACATTGTCTGTCAAAAAGTGATTCTGGCGCTCTGAAAAGCATTTTGCAGGCATAAAAACAAGAAACGTTGATATCTCTGTCAATTTCAATGCAAACGTGTTACTAAGCTCAGCAATGGGTTATAGGGCCATACTCCACCATTTGGAAGTAGTTTTGAGCAAAATCAACCATGTAAAGTCAAAAACACGTTGTTGGTCGAAAAGTGATTCTGGCGCTCTGAAAAGCATTTTGCAGGCATAAAAACAAGAAACGTTGATATCTCTGTCAATTTCAATGCAAACGTGTTACTAAGCTCAGCAATGGGTTATAGGGCCATACTCCACCATTTGGAAGTAGTTTTGAGCAAAATCAACCATGTAAAGTCAAAAACACATTGTCTTTCAAAAAGTGATTCTGGCGCTCTGAAAAGCATTTTGCAGGCATAAAAACAAGAAACGTTGATATCTCTGTCAATTTCAGTTCAAACGTGTTACTAAGCTTACTAAAGGGTTATTGGGCCATACTAAACCATTTGGAAGTGGAATACATTCGTTTTGAGTGAAATCAACAATGTGAGGTCAAAAACACGTTGTTGGTCGAAAAGTGATTCTGGCGCTCTGAAAAGCATTTTGCAGGCATAAAAACAAGAAACGTTGATATCTCTGTCAATTTCAATGCAAACGTGTTACTAAGCTTAGCAATGGGTTATAGGGCCATACTCCACCATTTGGAAGTAGTTTTGAGCAAAATCAACCATGTAAAGTCAAAAACACATTGTCTGTCAAAAAGTGATTCTGGCGCTCTGAAAAGCATTTTGCAGGCATAAAAACAAGAAACGTTGATATCTCTGTCAATTTCAGTTCAAACGTATTACTAAGCTCAGCAATGGGTTATAGGGCCATACTAAACCATTTGGAAGTGGAATACATTCGTTTTGAGTGAAATCAACAATGTGAGGTCAAAAACACGTTGTTGGTCGAAAAGTGATTCTGGCGCTCTGAAAAGCATTTTGCAGGCATAAAAACAAGAAACGTTGATATCTCTGTCAATTTCAATGCAAACGTGTTACTAAGCTCAGCAATGGGTTATAGGGCCATACTCCACCATTTGGAAGTAGTTTTGAGCAAAATCAACCATGTAAAGTCAAAAACACATTGTCTGTCAAAAAGTGATTCTGGCGCTCTGAAAAGCATTTTGCAGGCATAAAAACAAGAAACGTTGATATCTCTGTCAATTTCAGTTCAAACGTGTTACTAAGCTCAGCAATGGGTTATAGGGCCATACTAAACCATTTGGAAGTGGAATACATTCGTTTTGAGTGAAATCAACAATGTGAGGTCAAAAACACGTTGTTGGTCGAAAAGTGATTCTGGCGCTCTGAAAAGCATTTTGCAGGCATAAAAACAAGAAACGTTGATATCTCTGTCAATTTCAATGCAAACGTGTTACTAAGCTCAGCAATGGGTTATAGGGCCATACTCCACCATTTGGAAGTAGTTTTGAGCAAAATCAACAATGCAAAGTCGAAAACACATTGTCTGTCAAAAAGTGATTCTGGCGCTCTGAAAAGCATTTTGCAGGCATAAAAACAAGAAACGTTGATATCTCTGTCAATTTCAGTTCAAACGTGTTACTAAGCTCAGCAATGGGTTATAGGGCCATACTCCACCATTTGGAAGTAGTTTTGAGCAAAATCAACCATGTAAAGTCAAAAACACATTGTCTGTCAAAAAGTGATTCTGGCGCTCTGAAAAGCATTTTGCAGGCATAAAAACAAGAAACGTTGATATCTCTGTCAATTTCAATGCAAACGTGTTACTAAGCTCAGCAATGGGTTATAGGGCCATACTCCACCATTTGGAAGTAGTTTTGAGCAAAATCAACCATGTAAAGTCAAAAACACGTTGTTGGTCGAAAAGTGATTCTGGCGCTCTGAAAAGCATTTTGCAGGCATAAAAACAAGAAACGTTGATATCTCTGTCAATTTCAATGCAAACGTGTTACTAAGCTCAGCAATGGGTTATAGGGCCATACTCCACCATTTGGAAGTAGTTTTGAGCAAAATCAACCATGTAAAGTCAAAAACACATTGTCTTTCAAAAAGTGATTCTGGCGCTCTGAAAAGCATTTTGCAGGCATAAAAACAAGAAACGTTGATATCTCTGTCAATTTCAGTTCAAACGTGTTACTAAGCTTACTAAAGGGTTATTGGGCCATACTAAACCATTTGGAAGTGGAATACATTCGTTTTGAGTGAAATCAACAATGTAAAGTCAAAAACACGTTGTTGGTCGAAAAGTGATTCTGAAGCTCTGAAAAGCATTTTGCAGGCATAAAAACAAGAAACGTTGATATCTCTGTCAATTTCAATGCAAACGTGTTACTCAGCTCAGCAATGGGTTATAGGGCCATACTCCACCATTTGGAAGTAGTTTTGAGCAAAATCAACCATGTAAAGTCAAAAACACGTTGTTGGTCGAAAAGTGATTCTGGCGCTCTGAAAAGCATTTTGCAGGCATAAAAACAAGAAACGTTGATATCTCTGTCAATTTCAGTTCAAACGTATTACTAAGCTCAGCAATGGGTTATAGGGCCATACTAAACCATTTGGAAGTGGAATACATTCGTTTTGAGTGAAATCAACAATGTGAGGTCAAAAACACGTTGTTGGTCGAAAAGTGATTCTGGCGCTCTGAAAAGCATTTTGCAGGCATAAAAACAAGAAACGTTGATATCTCTGTCAATTTCAATGCAAACGTGTTACTAAGCTTAGCAATGGGTTATAGGGCCATACTCCACCATTTGGAAGTAGTTTTGAGCAAAATCAACCATGTAAAGTCAAAAACACATTGTCTGTCAAAAAGTGATTCTGGCGCTCTGAAAAGCATTTTGCAGGCATAAAAACAAGAAACGTTGATATCTCTGTCAATTTCAGTTCAAACGTATTACTAAGCTCAGCAATGGGTTATAGGGCCATACTAAACCATTTGGAAGTGGAATACATTCGTTTTGAGTGAAATCAACAATGTGAGGTCAAAAACACGTTGTTGGTCGAAAAGTGATTCTGGCGCTCTGAAAAGCATTTTGCAGGCATAAAAACAAGAAACGTTGATATCTCTGTCAATTTCAATGCAAACGTGTTACTAAGCTCAGCAATGGGTTATAGGGCCATACTCCACCATTTGGAAGTAGTTTTGAGCAAAATCAACCATGTAAAGTCAAAAACACATTGTCTGTCAAAAAGTGATTCTGGCGCTCTGAAAAGCATTTTGCAGGCATAAAAACAAGAAACGTTGATATCTCTGTCAATTTCAGTTCAAACGTGTTACTTAGCTCAGCAATGGGTTATAGGGCCATACTAAACCATTTGGAAGTGGAATACATTCGTTTTGAGTGAAATCAACAATGTGAGGTCAAAAACACGTTGTTGGTCGAAAAGTGATTCTGGCGCTCTGAAAAGCATTTTGCAGGCATAAAAACAAGAAACGTTGATATCTCTGTCAATTTCAATGCAAACGTGTTACTAAGCTCAGCAATGGGTTATAGGGCCATACTCCACCATTTGGAAGTAGTTTTGAGCAAAATCAACCATGTAAAGTCGAAAACACATTGTCTGTCAAAAAGTGATTCTGGCGCTCTGAAAAGCATTTTGCAGGCATAAAAACAAGAAACGTTGATATCTCTGTCAATTTCAGTTCAAACGTGTTACTAAGCTTACTAAAGGGTTATTGGGCCATACTAAACCATTTGGAAGTGGAATACATTCGTTTTGAGCAAAATCAACCATGTAAAGTCAAAAACACGTTGTTGGTCGAAAAGTGATTCTGGCGCTCTGAAAAGCATTTTGCAGGCATAAAAACAAGAGATGTTGATATCTGTCAATTTCAGTTCAAACGTGTTACTAAGCTTACTAAAGGGTTATCAGGCCATACTAAACCATTTGGAAGTGGATTACATTAGTTTTGAGCAAAATCAACAATGTAAGGTCAAAAACACATTGTTGGTCGAAAAGTGATTCTAGCGCTCTGAAAAGCATTTAGCAGGCATAAAAACAAGAGATGTTGATATCTGTCAATTTCAGTTCAAACGTGTTACTAAGCTTACTAAAGGGTTATCAGGCCATACTAAACCATTTGGAAGTGGAATACATTCGTTTTGAGAGAAATCAACAATGTGAGGTCAAAAACACGTTTTTGGTCGAAAAGTGATTCTGGCGCTCTGAAAAGCATTTTGCAGGCATAAAAACAAGAGATGTTGATATCTGTCAATTTCAGTTCAAACGTGTTACTAAGCTTACTAAAGGGTTATCAGGCCATACTAAACCATTTGGAAGTGGATTACATTAGTTTTGAGCAAAATCAACAATGTAAGGTCAAAAACACATTGTTGGTCGAAAAGTGATTCTGGCGCTCTGAAAAGCATTTTGCAGGCATAAAAACAAGAAACGTTGATATCTCTGTCAATTTCAGTTCAAACGTATTACTAAGCTCAGCAATGGGTTATAGGGCCATACTAAACCATTTGGAAGTGGAATACATTCGTTTTGAGTGAAATCAACAATGTGAGGTCAAAAACACGTTGTTGGTCGAAAAGTGATTCTGGCGCTCTGAAAAGCATTTTGCAGGCATAAAAACAAGAAACGTTGATATCTCTGTCAATTTCAATGCAAACGTGTTACTAAGCTCAGCAATGGGTTATAGGGCCATACTCCACCATTTGGAAGTAGTTTTGAGCAAAATCAACAATGCAAAGTCAAAAACACATTGTCTGTCAAAAAGTGATTCTGGCGCTCTGAAAAGCATTTTGCAGGCATAAAAACAAGAAACGTTGATATCTCTGTCAATTTCAGTTCAAACGTGTTACTAAGCTCAGCAATGGGTTATAGGGCCATACTCCACCATTTGGAAGTAGTTTTGAGCAAAATCAACCATGTAAAGTCAAAAACACATTGTCTGTCAAAAAGTGATTCTGGCGCTCTGAAAAGCATTTTGCAGGCATAAAAACAAGAAACGTTGATATCTCTGTCAATTTCAATGCAAACGTGTTACTAAGCTCAGCAATGGGTTATAGGGCCATACTCCACCATTTGGAAGTAGTTTTGAGCAAAATCAACCATGTAAAGTCAAAAACACGTTGTTGGTCGAAAAGTGATTCTGGCGCTCTGAAAAGCATTTTGCAGGCATAAAAACAAGAAACGTTGATATCTCTGTCAATTTCAATGCAAACGTGTTACTAAGCTCAGCAATGGGTTATAGGGCCATACTCCACCATTTGGAAGTAGTTTTGAGCAAAATCAACCATGTAAAGTCAAAAACACATTGTCTTTCAAAAAGTGATTCTGGCGCTCTGAAAAGCATTTTGCAGGCATAAAAACAAGAAACGTTGATATCTCTGTCAATTTCAGTTCAAACGTGTTACTAAGCTTACTAAAGGGTTATTGGGCCATACTAAACCATTTGGAAGTGGAATACATTCGTTTTGAGTGAAATCAACAATGTGAGGTCAAAAACACGTTGTTGGTCGAAAAGTGATTCTGGCGCTCTGAAAAGCATTTTGCAGGCATAAAAACAAGAAACGTTGATATCTCTGTCAATTTCAATGCAAACGTGTTACTAAGCTTAGCAATGGGTTATAGGGCCATACTCCACCATTTGGAAGTAGTTTTGAGCAAAATCAACCATGTAAAGTCAAAAACACATTGTCTGTCAAAAAGTGATTCTGGCGCTCTGAAAAGCATTTTGCAGGCATAAAAACAAGAAACGTTGATATCTCTGTCAATTTCAGTTCAAACGTATTACTAAGCTCAGCAATGGGTTATAGGGCCATACTAAACCATTTGGAAGTGGAATACATTCGTTTTGAGTGAAATCAACAATGTGAGGTCAAAAACACGTTGTTGGTCGAAAAGTGATTCTGGCGCTCTGAAAAGCATTTTGCAGGCATAAAAACAAGAAACGTTGATATCTCTGTCAATTTCAATGCAAACGTGTTACTAAGCTCAGCAATGGGTTATAGGGCCATACTCCACCATTTGGAAGTAGTTTTGAGCAAAATCAACCATGTAAAGTCAAAAACACATTGTCTGTCAAAAAGTGATTCTGGCGCTCTGAAAAGCATTTTGCAGGCATAAAAACAAGAAACGTTGATATCTCTGTCAATTTCAGTTCAAACGTGTTACTAAGCTCAGCAATGGGTTATAGGGCCATACTAAACCATTTGGAAGTGGAATACATTCGTTTTGAGTGAAATCAACAATGTGAGGTCAAAAACACGTTGTTGGTCGAAAAGTGATTCTGGCGCTCTGAAAAGCATTTTGCAGGCATAAAAACAAGAAACGTTGATATCTCTGTCAATTTCAATGCAAACGTGTTACTAAGCTCAGCAATGGGTTATAGGGCCATACTCCACCATTTGGAAGTAGTTTTGAGCAAAATCAACCATGTAAAGTCGAAAACACATTGTCTGTCAAAAAGTGATTCTGGCGCTCTGAAAAGCATTTTGCAGGCATAAAAACAAGAAACGTTGATATCTCTGTCAATTTCAGTTCAAACGTGTTACTAAGCTTACTAAAGGGTTATTGGGCCATACTAAACCATTTGGAAGTGGAATACATTCGTTTTGAGCAAAATCAACCATGTAAAGTCAAAAACACGTTGTTGGTCGAAAAGTGATTCTGGCGCTCTGAAAAGCATTTTGCAGGCATAAAAACAAGAGATGTTGATATCTGTCAATTTCAGTTCAAACGTGTTACTAAGCTTACTAAAGGGTTATCAGGCCATACTAAACCATTTGGAAGTGGATTACATTAGTTTTGAGCAAAATCAACCATGTAAAGTCAAAAACACGTTGTTGGTCGAAAAGTGATTCTGGCGCTCTGAAAAGCATTTTGCAGGCATAAAAACAAGAGATGTTGATATCTGTCAATTTCAGTTCAAACGTGTTACTAAGCTTACTAAAGGGTTATCAGGCCATACTAAACCATTTGGAAGTGGATTACATTAGTTTTGAGCAAAATCAACAATGTAAGGTCAAAAACACATTGTTGGTCGAAAAGTGATTCTAGCGCTCTGAAAAGCATTTAGCAGGCATAAAAACAAGAGATGTTGATATCTGTCAATTTCAGTTCAAACGTGTTACTAAGCTTACTAAAGGGTTATCAGGCCATACTAAACCATTTGGAAGTGGAATACATTCGTTTTGAGAGAAATCAACAATGTGAGGTCAAAAACACGTTTTTGGTCAAAAAGTGATTCTGGCGCTCTGAAAAGCATTTTGCAGGCATAAAAACAAGAGATGTTGATATCTGTCAATTTCAGTTCAAACGTGTTACTAAGCTTACTAAAGGGTTATCAGGCCATACTAAACCATTTGGAAGTGGATTACATTAGTTTTGAGCAAAATCAACAATGTAAGGTCAAAAACACATTGTTGGTCGAAAAGTGATTCTAGCGCTCTGAAAAGCATTTTGCAGGCATAAAAACAAGAAATGTTGATATCCGTCAATTTCAATGCAAACGTGTTACTAAGCTTACCAAAGGGTTATTGGGCCATACTAAACCATTTGGAAGTGGAATACATTCGTTTTGAGAGAAATCAACAATGTGAGGTCAAAAACACGTTGTTGGTCGAAAAGTGATTCTGGCGCTCTGAAAAGCATTTTGCAGGCATAAAAACAAGAAATGTTGATATCTCTGTCAATTTCAATGCAAACGTGTTACTAAGCTCAGCAATGGGTTATAGGGCCATACTCCACCATTTGGAAGTAGTTTTGAGCAAAATCAACCATGTAAAGTCAAAAACACGTTGTTGGTCGAAAAGTGATTCTGGCGCTCTGAAAAGCATTTTGCAGGCATAAAAACAAGAAACGTTGATATCTCTGTCAATTTCAGTTCAAACGTATTACTAAGCTCAGCAATGGGTTATAGGGCCATACTAAACCATTTGGAAGTGGAATACATTCGTTTTGAGTGAAATCAACAATGTGAGGTCAAAAACACGTTGTTGGTCGAAAAGTGATTCTGGCGCTCTGAAAAGCATTTTGCAGGCATAAAAACAAGAAACGTTGATATCTCTGTCAATTTCAATGCAAACGTGTTACTAAGCTCAGCAATGGGTTATAGGGCCATACTCCACCATTTGGAAGTAGTTTTGAGCAAAATCAACAATGCAAAGTCAAAAACACATTGTCTGTCAAAAAGTGATTCTGGCGCTCTGAAAAGCATTTTGCAGGCATAAAAACAAGAAACGTTGATATCTCTGTCAATTTCAGTTCAAACGTGTTACTAAGCTCAGCAATGGGTTATAGGGCCATACTCCACCATTTGGAAGTAGTTTTGAGCAAAATCAACCATGTAAAGTCAAAAACACATTGTCTGTCAAAAAGTGATTCTGGCGCTCTGAAAAGCATTTTGCAGGCATAAAAACAAGAAACGTTGATATCTCTGTCAATTTCAATGCAAACGTGTTACTAAGCTCAGCAATGGGTTATAGGGCCATACTCCACCATTTGGAAGTAGTTTTGAGCAAAATCAACCATGTAAAGTCAAAAACACGTTGTTGGTCGAAAAGTGATTCTGGCGCTCTGAAAAGCATTTTGCAGGCATAAAAACAAGAAACGTTGATATCTCTGTCAATTTCAATGCAAACGTGTTACTAAGCTCAGCAATGGGTTATAGGGCCATACTCCACCATTTGGAAGTAGTTTTGAGCAAAATCAACCATGTAAAGTCAAAAACACATTGTCTTTCAAAAAGTGATTCTGGCGCTCTGAAAAGCATTTTGCAGGCATAAAAACAAGAAACGTTGATATCTCTGTCAATTTCAGTTCAAACGTGTTACTAAGCTTACTAAAGGGTTATTGGGCCATACTAAACCATTTGGAAGTGGAATACATTCGTTTTGAGTGAAATCAACAATGTAAAGTCAAAAACACGTTGTTGGTCGAAAAGTGATTCTGAAGCTCTGAAAAGCATTTTGCAGGCATAAAAACAAGAAACGTTGATATCTCTGTCAATTTCAATGCAAACGTGTTACTAAGCTCAGCAATGGGTTATAGGGCCATACTCCACCATTTGGAAGTAGTTTTGAGCAAAATCAACCATGTAAAGTCAAAAACACGTTGTTGGTCGAAAAGTGATTCTGGCGCTCTGAAAAGCATTTTGCAGGCATAAAAACAAGAAACGTTGATATCTCTGTCAATTTCAGTTCAAACGTATTACTAAGCTCAGCAATGGGTTATAGGGCCATACTAAACCATTTGGAAGTGGAATACATTCGTTTTGAGTGAAATCAACAATGTGAGGTCAAAAACACGTTGTTGGTCGAAAAGTGATTCTGGCGCTCTGAAAAGCATTTTGCAGGCATAAAAACAAGAAACGTTGATATCTCTGTCAATTTCAATGCAAACGTGTTACTAAGCTCAGCAATGGGTTATAGGGCCATACTCCACCATTTGGAAGTAGTTTTGAGCAAAATCAACCATGTAAAGTCAAAAACACATTGTCTGTCAAAAAGTGATTCTGGCGCTCTGAAAAGCATTTTGCAGGCATAAAAACAAGAAACGTTGATATCTCTGTCAATTTCAGTTCAAACGTATTACTAAGCTCAGCAATGGGTTATAGGGCCATACTAAACCATTTGGAAGTGGAATACATTCGTTTTGAGTGAAATCAACAATGTGAGGTCAAAAACACGTTGTTGGTCGAAAAGTGATTCTGGCGCTCTGAAAAGCATTTTGCAGGCATAAAAACAAGAAACGTTGATATCTCTGTCAATTTCAATGCAAACGTGTTACTAAGCTCAGCAATGGGTTATAGGGCCATACTCCACCATTTGGAAGTAGTTTTGAGCAAAATCAACCATGTAAAGTCAAAAACACATTGTCTGTCAAAAAGTGATTCTGGCGCTCTGAAAAGCATTTTGCAGGCATAAAAACAAGAAACGTTGATATCTCTGTCAATTTCAGTTCAAACGTGTTACTAAGCTCAGCAATGGGTTATAGGGCCATACTAAACCATTTGGAAGTGGAATACATTCGTTTTGAGTGAAATCAACAATGTGAGGTCAAAAACACGTTGTTGGTCGAAAAGTGATTCTGGCGCTCTGAAAAGCATTTTGCAGGCATAAAAACAAGAAACGTTGATATCTCTGTCAATTTCAATGCAAACGTGTTACTAAGCTCAGCAATGGGTTATAGGGCCATACTCCACCATTTGGAAGTAGTTTTGAGCAAAATCAACCATGTAAAGTCAAAAACACATTGTCTGTCAAAAAGTGATTCTGGCGCTCTGAAAAGCATTTTGCAGGCATAAAAACAAGAAACGTTGATATCTCTGTCAATTTCAGTTCAAACGTGTTACTAAGCTTACTAAAGGGTTATTGGGCCATACTAAACCATTTGGAAGTGGAATACATTCGTTTTGAGCAAAATCAACCATGTAAAGTCAAAAACACGTTGTTGGTCGAAAAGTGATTCTGGCGCTCTGAAAAGCATTTTGCAGGCATAAAAACAAGAGATGTTGATATCTGTCAATTTCAGTTCAAACGTGTTACTAAGCTTACTAAAGGGTTATCAGGCCATACTAAACCATTTGGAAGTGGATTACATTAGTTTTGAGCAAAATCAACAATGTAAGGTCAAAAACACATTGTTGGTCGAAAAGTGATTCTAGCGCTCTGAAAAGCATTTAGCAGGCATAAAAACAAGAGATGTTGATATCTGTCAATTTCAGTTCAAACGTGTTACTAAGCTTACTAAAGGGTTATCAGGCCATACTAAACCATTTGGAAGTGGAATACATTCGTTTTGAGAGAAATCAACAATGTGAGGTCAAAAACACGTTTTTGGTCGAAAAGTGATTCTGGCGCTCTGAAAAGCATTTTGCAGGCATAAAAACAAGAGATGTTGATATCTGTCAATTTCAGTTCAAACGTGTTACTAAGCTTACTAAAGGGTTATCAGGCCATACTAAACCATTTGGAAGTGGATTACATTAGTTTTGAGCAAAATCAACAATGTAAGGTCAAAAACACATTGTTGGTCGAAAAGTGATTCTAGCGCTCTGAAAAGCATTTTGCAGGCATAAAAACAAGAAATGTTGATATCCGTCAATTTCAATGCAAACGTGTTACTAAGCTTACCAAAGGGTTATTGGGCCATACTAAACCATTTGGAAGTGGAATACATTCGTTTTGAGAGAAATCAACAATGTGAGGTCAAAAACACGTTTTTGGTCGAAAAGTGATTCTGGCGCTCTGAAAAGCATTTTGCAGGCATAAAAACAAGAAATGTTGATATCCGTCAATTTCAATGCAAACGTGTTACTAAGCTTACCAAAGGGTTATTGGGCCATACTAAACCATTTGGAAGTGGAATACATTCGTTTTGAGAGAAATCAACAATGTGAGGTCAAAAACACGTTGTTGGTCGAAAAGTGATTCTGGCGCTCTGAAAAGCATTTTGCAGGCATAAAAACAAGAAATGTTGATATCTCTGTCAATTTCAATGCAAACGTGTTACTAAGCTCAGCAATGGGTTATAGGGCCATACTCCACCATTTGGAAGTAGTTTTGAGCAAAATCAACCATGCAAAGTCAAAAACACATTGTCTGTCAAAAAGTGATTCTGGCGCTCTGAAAAGCATTTTGCAGGCATAAAAACAAGAAACGTTGATATCTCTGTCAATTTCAGTTCAAACGTGTTACTAAGCTCAGCAATGGGTTATAGGGCCATACTCCACCATTTGGAAGTAGTTTTGAGCAAAATCAACCATGTAAAGTCAAAAACACATTGTCTGTCAAAAAGTGATTCTGGCGCTCTGAAAAGCATTTTGCAGGCATAAAAACAAGAAACGTTGATATCTCTGTCAATTTCAATGCAAACGTGTTACTAAGCTCAGCAATGGGTTATAGGGCCATACTCCACCATTTGGAAGTAGTTTTGAGCAAAATCAACCATGTAAAGTCAAAAACACGTTGTTGGTCGAAAAGTGATTCTGGCGCTCTGAAAAGCATTTTGCAGGCATAAAAACAAGAAACGTTGGTATCTCTGTCAATTTCAATGCAAACGTGTTACTAAGCTCAGCAATGGGTTATAGGGCAATACTCCACCATTTGGAAGTAGTTTTGAGCAAAATCAACCATGTAAAGTCAAAAACACATTGTCTTTCAAAAAGTGATTCTGGCGCTCTGAAAAGCATTTTGCAGGCATAAAAACAAGAAACGTTGATATCTCTGTCAATTTCAGTTCAAACGTGTTACTAAGCTTACTAAAGGGTTATTGGGCCATACTAAACCATTTGGAAGTGGAATACATTCGTTTAGAGTGAAATCAACAATGTAAAGTCAAAAACACGTTGTTGGTCGAAAAGTGATTCTGAAGCTCTGAAAAGCATTTTGCAGGCATAAAAACAAGAAACGTTGATATCTCTGTCAATTTCAATGCAAACGTGTTACTAAGCTCAGCAATGGGTTATAGGGCCATACTCCACCATTTGGAAGTAGTTTTGAGCAAAATCAACCATGTAAAGTCAAAAACACGTTGTTGGTCGAAAAGTGATTCTGGCGCTCTGAAAAGCATTTTGCAGGCATAAAAACAAGAAACGTTGATATCTCTGTCAATTTCAGTTCAAACGTATTACTAAGCTCAGCAATGGGTTATAGGGCCATACTAAACCATTTGGAAGTGGAATACATTCGTTTTGAGTGAAATCAACAATGTGAGGTCAAAAACACGTTGTTGGTCGAAAAGTGATTCTGGCGCTCTGAAAAGCATTTTGCAGGCATAAAAACAAGAAACGTTGATATCTCTGTCAATTTCAATGCAAACGTGTTACTAAGCTCAGCAATGGGTTATAGGGCCATACTCCACCATTTGGAAGTAGTTTTGAGCAAAATCAACAATGCAAAGTCAAAAACACATTGTCTGTCAAAAAGTGATTCTGGCGCTCTGAAAAGCATTTTGCAGGCATAAAAACAAGAAACGTTGATATCTCTGTCAATTTCAGTTCAAACGTGTTACTAAGCTCAGCAATGGGTTATAGGGCCATACTCCACCATTTGGAAGTAGTTTTGAGCAAAATCAACCATGTAAAGTCAAAAACACATTGTCTGTCAAAAAGTGATTCTGGCGCTCTGAAAAGCATTTTGCAGGCATAAAAACAAGAAACGTTGATATCTCTGTCAATTTCAATGCAAACGTGTTACTAAGCTCAGCAATGGGTTATAGGGCCATACTCCACCATTTGGAAGTAGTTTTGAGCAAAATCAACCATGTAAAGTCAAAAACACGTTGTTGGTCGAAAAGTGATTCTGGCGCTCTGAAAAGCATTTTGCAGGCATAAAAACAAGAAACGTTGATATCTCTGTCAATTTCAATGCAAACGTGTTACTAAGCTCAGCAATGGGTTATAGGGCCATACTCCACCATTTGGAAGTAGTTTTGAGCAAAATCAACCATGTAAAGTCAAAAACACATTGTCTTTCAAAAAGTGATTCTGGCGCTCTGAAAAGCATTTTGCAGGCATAAAAACAAGAAACGTTGATATCTCTGTCAATTTCAGTTCAAACGTGTTACTAAGCTTACTAAAGGGTTATTGGGCCATACTAAACCATTTGGAAGTGGAATACATTCGTTTAGAGTGAAATCAACAATGTAAAGTCAAAAACACGTTGTTGGTCGAAAAGTGATTCTGAAGCTCTGAAAAGCATTTTGCAGGCATAAAAACAAGAAACGTTGATATCTCTGTCAATTTCAATGCAAACGTGTTACTAAGCTCAGCAATGGGTTATAGGGCCATACTCCACCATTTGGAAGTAGTTTTGAGCAAAATCAACCATGTAAAGTCAAAAACACGTTGTTGGTCGAAAAGTGATTCTGGCGCTCTGAAAAGCATTTTGCAGGCATAAAAACAAGAAACGTTGATATCTCTGTCAATTTCAGTTCAAACGTATTACTAAGCTCAGCAATGGGTTATAGGGCCATACTAAACCATTTGGAAGTGGAATACATTCGTTTTGAGTGAAATCAACAATGTGAGGTCAAAAACACGTTGTTGGTCGAAAAGTGATTCTGGCGCTCTGAAAAGCATTTTGCAGGCATAAAAACAAGAAACGTTGATATCTCTGTCAATTTCAATGCAAACGTGTTACTAAGCTCAGCAATGGGTTATAGGGCCATACTCCACCATTTGGAAGTAGTTTTGAGCAAAATCAACCATGTAAAGTCAAAAACACATTGTCTGTCAAAAAGTGATTCTGGCGCTCTGAAAAGCATTTTGCAGGCATAAAAACAAGAAACGTTGATATCTCTGTCAATTTCAGTTCAAACGTATTACTAAGCTCAGCAATGGGTTATAGGGCCATACTAAACCATTTGGAAGTGGAATACATTCGTTTTGAGTGAAATCAACAATGTGAGGTCAAAAACACGTTGTTGGTCGAAAAGTGATTCTGGCGCTCTGAAAAGCATTTTGCAGGCATAAAAACAAGAAACGTTGATATCTCTGTCAATTTCAATGCAAACGTGTTACTAAGCTCAGCAATGGGTTATAGGGCCATACTCCACCATTTGGAAGTAGTTTTGAGCAAAATCAACCATGTAAAGTCAAAAACACATTGTCTGTCAAAAAGTGATTCTGGCGCTCTGAAAAGCATTTTGCAGGCATAAAAACAAGAAACGTTGATATCTCTGTCAATTTCAGTTCAAACGTGTTACTAAGCTCAGCAATGGGTTATAGGGCCATACTAAACCATTTGGAAGTGGAATACATTCGTTTTGAGTGAAATCAACAATGTGAGGTCAAAAACACGTTGTTGGTCGAAAAGTGATTCTGGCGCTCTGAAAAGCATTTTGCAGGCATAAAAACAAGAAACGTTGATATCTCTGTCAATTTCAATGCAAACGTGTTACTAAGCTCAGCAATGGGTTATAGGGCCATACTCCACCATTTGGAAGTAGTTTTGAGCAAAATCAACCATGTAAAGTCAAAAACACGTTGTTGGTCGAAAAGTGATTCTGGCGCTCTGAAAAGCATTTTGCAGGCATAAAAACAAGAAACGTTGATATCTCTGTCAATTTCAGTTCAAACGTGTTACTAAGCTTACTAAAGGGTTATTGGGCCATACTAAACCATTTGGAAGTGGAATACATTCGTTTTGAGTGAAATCAACAATGTGAGGTCAAAAACACGTTGTTGGTCGAAAAGTGATTCTGGCGCTCTGAAAAGCATTTTAAAGGCATAAAAACAAGAAACGTTGATATCTCTGTCAATTTCAATGCAAACGTGTTACTAAGCTCAGCAATGGGTTATAGGGCCATACTCCACCATTTGGAAGTAGTTTTGAGCAAAATCAACCATGTAAAGTCAAAAACACGTTGTTGGTCGAAAAGTGATTCTGGCGCTCTGAAAAGCATTTTGCAGGCATAAAAACAAGACATGTTGATATCTCTGTCAATTTCAATGCCAAACGTGTTACCAAGCTCAGCAATGGATTATAGGGCCATACTCCACCATTTGGAAGTAGTTTTGAGCAAAATCAACCATGTAAAGTCAAAAACACATTGTCTGTCAAAAAGTGATTCTGGCGCTCTGAAAAGCATTTTGCGGGCATAAAAACAAGAAACGTTGATATCTCTGTCAATTTCAATGCAAACGTGTTACTAAGCTCAGCAATGGATTAGGGGGCCATACTCCACCATTTGGAAGTAGTTTTGAGTAAAATCAACCATGTAAAGTCAAAAACACATTGTCTGTCAAAAAGTGATTCTGGCGCTCTGAAAAGCATTTTGCGGGCATAAAAACAAGAAACGTTGATATCTCTGTCAATTTCAGTTCAAACGTGTTACTAAGCTTACTAAAGGGTTATTGGGCCATACTAAACCATTTGGAAGTGGAATACATTCGTTTTGAGTGAAATCAACAATGTGAGGTCAAAAACACGTTGTTGGTCGAAAAGTGATTCTGGCGCTCTGAAAAGCATTTTAAAGGCATAAAAACAAGAAACGTTGATATCTCTGTCAATTTCAATGCAAACGTGTTACTAAGCTCAGCAATGGATTATAGGGCCATACTCCACCATTTGGAAGTAGTTTTGAGTAAAATCAACCATGTAAAGTCAAAAACACATTGTCTGTCAAAAAGTGATTCTGGCGCTCTGAAAAGCATTTTGCGGGCATAAAAACAAGAAACGTTGATATCTCTGTCAATTTCAGTTCAAACGTGTTACTAAGCTTACTAAAGGGTTATTGGGCCATACTAAACCATTTGGAAGTGGAATACATTCGTTTTGAGTGAAATCAACAATGTGAGGTCAAAAACACGTTGTTGGTCGAAAAGTGATTCTGGCGCTCTGAAAAGCATTTTGCAGGCATAAAAACAAGACATGTTGATATCTCTGTCAATTTCAATGCAAACGTGTTACTAAGCTCAGCAATGGGTTATAGGGCCATACTCCACCATTTGGAAGTAGTTTTGAGCAAAATCAACCATGTAAAGTCAAAAACACATTGTCTTTCAAAAAGTGATTCTGGCGCTCTGAAAAGCATTTTGCAGGCATAAAAACAAGAAACGTTGATATCTCTGTCAATTTCAGTTCAAACGTGTTACTAAGCTTACTAAAGGGTTATTGGGCCATACTAAACCATTTGGAAGTGGAATACATTCGTTTAGAGTGAAATCAACAATGTAAAGTCAAAAACACGTTGTTGGTCGAAAAGTGATTCTGAAGCTCTGAAAAGCATTTTGCAGGCATAAAAACAAGAAACGTTGATATCTCTGTCAATTTCAATGCAAACGTGTTACTAAGCTCAGCAATGGGTTATAGGGCCATACTCCACCATTTGGAAGTAGTTTTGAGCAAAATCAACCATGTAAAGTCAAAAACACGTTGTTGGTCGAAAAGTGATTCTGGCGCTCTGAAAAGCATTTTGCAGGCATAAAAACAAGAAACGTTGATATCTCTGTCAATTTCAGTTCAAACGTATTACTAAGCTCAGCAATGGGTTATAGGGCCATACTAAACCATTTGGAAGTGGAATACATTCGTTTAGAGTGAAATCAACAATGTAAAGTCAAAAACACGTTGTTGGTCGAAAAGTGATTCTGAAGCTCTGAAAAGCATTTTGCAGGCATAAAAACAAGAAACGTTGATATCTCTGTCAATTTCAATGCAAACGTGTTACTAAGCTCAGCAATGGGTTATAGGGCCATACTCCACCATTTGGAAGTAGTTTTGAGCAAAATCAACCATGTAAAGTCAAAAACACGTTGTTGGTCGAAAAGTGATTCTGGCGCTCTGAAAAGCATTTTGCAGGCATAAAAACAAGAAACGTTGATATCTCTGTCAATTTCAGTTCAAACGTATTACTAAGCTCAGCAATGGGTTATAGGGCCATACTAAACCATTTGGAAGTGGAATACATTCGTTTTGAGTGAAATCAACAATGTGAGGTCAAAAACACGTTGTTGGTCGAAAAGTGATTCTGGCGCTCTGAAAAGCATTTTGCAGGCATAAAAACAAGAAACGTTGATATCTCTGTCAATTTCAATGCAAACGTGTTACTAAGCTCAGCAATGGGTTATAGGGCCATACTCCACCATTTGGAAGTAGTTTTGAGCAAAATCAACAATGCAAAGTCAAAAACACATTGTCTGTCAAAAAGTGATTCTGGCGCTCTGAAAAGCATTTTGCAGGCATAAAAACAAGAAACGTTGATATCTCTGTCAATTTCAGTTCAAACGTGTTACTAAGCTCAGCAATGGGTTATAGGGCCATACTCCACCATTTGGAAGTAGTTTTGAGCAAAATCAACCATGTAAAGTCAAAAACACATTGTCTGTCAAAAAGTGATTCTGGCGCTCTGAAAAGCATTTTGCAGGCATAAAAACAAGAAACGTTGATATCTCTGTCAATTTCAATGCAAACGTGTTACTAAGCTCAGCAATGGGTTATAGGGCCATACTCCACCATTTGGAAGTAGTTTTGAGCAAAATCAACCATGTAAAGTCAAAAACACGTTGTTGGTCGAAAAGTGATTCTGGCGCTCTGAAAAGCATTTTGCAGGCATAAAAACAAGAAACGTTGATATCTCTGTCAATTTCAATGCAAACGTGTTACTAAGCTCAGCAATGGGTTATAGGGCCATACTCCACCATTTGGAAGTAGTTTTGAGCAAAATCAACCATGTAAAGTCAAAAACACATTGTCTTTCAAAAAGTGATTCTGGCGCTCTGAAAAGCATTTTGCAGGCATAAAAACAAGAAACGTTGATATCTCTGTCAATTTCAGTTCAAACGTGTTACTAAGCTTACTAAAGGGTTATTGGGCCATACTAAACCATTTGGAAGTGGAATACATTCGTTTAGAGTGAAATCAACAATGTAAAGTCAAAAACACGTTGTTGGTCGAAAAGTGATTCTGAAGCTCTGAAAAGCATTTTGCAGGCATAAAAACAAGAAACGTTGATATCTCTGTCAATTTCAATGCAAACGTGTTACTAAGCTCAGCAATGGGTTATAGGGCCATACTCCACCATTTGGAAGTAGTTTTGAGCAAAATCAACCATGTAAAGTCAAAAACACGTTGTTGGTCGAAAAGTGATTCTGGCGCTCTGAAAAGCATTTTGCAGGCATAAAAACAAGAAACGTTGATATCTCTGTCAATTTCAGTTCAAACGTATTACTAAGCTCAGCAATGGGTTATAGGGCCATACTAAACCATTTGGAAGTGGAATACATTCGTTTTGAGTGAAATCAACAATGTGAGGTCAAAAACACGTTGTTGGTCGAAAAGTGATTCTGGCGCTCTGAAAAGCATTTTGCAGGCATAAAAACAAGAAACGTTGATATCTCTGTCAATTTCAATGCAAACGTGTTACTAAGCTCAGCAATGGGTTATAGGGCCATACTCCACCATTTGGAAGTAGTTTTGAGCAAAATCAACCATGTAAAGTCAAAAACACATTGTCTGTCAAAAAGTGATTCTGGCGCTCTGAAAAGCATTTTGCAGGCATAAAAACAAGAAACGTTGATATCTCTGTCAATTTCAGTTCAAACGTATTACTAAGCTCAGCAATGGGTTATAGGGCCATACTAAACCATTTGGAAGTGGAATACATTCGTTTTGAGTGAAATCAACAATGTGAGGTCAAAAACACGTTGTTGGTCGAAAAGTGATTCTGGCGCTCTGAAAAGCATTTTGCAGGCATAAAAACAAGAAACGTTGATATCTCTGTCAATTTCAATGCAAACGTGTTACTAAGCTCAGCAATGGGTTATAGGGCCATACTCCACCATTTGGAAGTAGTTTTGAGCAAAATCAACCATGTAAAGTCAAAAACACATTGTCTGTCAAAAAGTGATTCTGGCGCTCTGAAAAGCATTTTGCAGGCATAAAAACAAGAAACGTTGATATCTCTGTCAATTTCAGTTCAAACGTGTTACTAAGCTCAGCAATGGGTTATAGGGCCATACTAAACCATTTGGAAGTGGAATACATTCGTTTTGAGTGAAATCAACAATGTGAGGTCAAAAACACGTTGTTGGTCGAAAAGTGATTCTGGCGCTCTGAAAAGCATTTTGCAGGCATAAAAACAAGAAACGTTGATATCTCTGTCAATTTCAATGCAAACGTGTTACTAAGCTCAGCAATGGGTTATAGGGCCATACTCCACCATTTGGAAGTAGTTTTGAGCAAAATCAACCATGTAAAGTCAAAAACACGTTGTTGGTCGAAAAGTGATTCTGGCGCTCTGAAAAGCATTTTGCAGGCATAAAAACAAGAAACGTTGATATCTCTGTCAATTTCAGTTCAAACGTGTTACTAAGCTTACTAAAGGGTTATTGGGCCATACTAAACCATTTGGAAGTGGAATACATTCGTTTTGAGTGAAATCAACAATGTGAGGTCAAAAACACGTTGTTGGTCGAAAAGTGATTCTGGCGCTCTGAAAAGCATTTTAAAGGCATAAAAACAAGAAACGTTGATATCTCTGTCAATTTCAATGCAAACGTGTTACTAAGCTCAGCAATGGGTTATAGGGCCATACTCCACCATTTGGAAGTAGTTTTGAGCAAAATCAACCATGTAAAGTCAAAAACACGTTGTTGGTCGAAAAGTGATTCTGGCGCTCTGAAAAGCATTTTGCAGGCATAAAAACAAGACATGTTGATATCTCTGTCAATTTCAATGCCAAACGTGTTACCAAGCTCAGCAATGGATTATAGGGCCATACTCCACCATTTGGAAGTAGTTTTGAGCAAAATCAACCATGTAAAGTCAAAAACACATTGTCTGTCAAAAAGTGATTCTGGCGCTCTGAAAAGCATTTTGCGGGCATAAAAACAAGAAACGTTGATATCTCTGTCAATTTCAATGCAAACGTGTTACTAAGCTCAGCAATGGATTAGGGGGCCATACTCCACCATTTGGAAGTAGTTTTGAGTAAAATCAACCATGTAAAGTCAAAAACACATTGTCTGTCAAAAAGTGATTCTGGCGCTCTGAAAAGCATTTTGCGGGCATAAAAACAAGAAACGTTGATATCTCTGTCAATTTCAGTTCAAACGTGTTACTAAGCTTACTAAAGGGTTATTGGGCCATACTAAACCATTTGGAAGTGGAATACATTCGTTTTGAGTGAAATCAACAATGTGAGGTCAAAAACACGTTGTTGGTCGAAAAGTGATTCTGGCGCTCTGAAAAGCATTTTAAAGGCATAAAAACAAGAAACGTTGATATCTCTGTCAATTTCAATGCAAACGTGTTACTAAGCTCAGCAATGGATTATAGGGCCATACTCCACCATTTGGAAGTAGTTTTGAGTAAAATCAACCATGTAAAGTCAAAAACACATTGTCTGTCAAAAAGTGATTCTGGCGCTCTGAAAAGCATTTTGCGGGCATAAAAACAAGAAACGTTGATATCTCTGTCAATTTCAGTTCAAACGTGTTACTAAGCTTACTAAAGGGTTATTGGGCCATACTAAACCATTTGGAAGTGGAATACATTCGTTTTGAGTGAAATCAACAATGTGAGGTCAAAAACACGTTGTTGGTCGAAAAGTGATTCTGGCGCTCTGAAAAGCATTTTGCAGGCATAAAAACAAGACATGTTGATATCTCTGTCAATTTCAATGCAAACGTGTTACTAAGCTCAGCAATGGGTTATAGGGCCATACTCCACCATTTGGAAGTAGTTTTGAGCAAAATCAACCATGTAAAGTCAAAAACACATTGTCTTTCAAAAAGTGATTCTGGCGCTCTGAAAAGCATTTTGCAGGCATAAAAACAAGAAACGTTGATATCTCTGTCAATTTCAGTTCAAACGTGTTACTAAGCTTACTAAAGGGTTATTGGGCCATACTAAACCATTTGGAAGTGGAATACATTCGTTTAGAGTGAAATCAACAATGTAAAGTCAAAAACACGTTGTTGGTCGAAAAGTGATTCTGAAGCTCTGAAAAGCATTTTGCAGGCATAAAAACAAGAAACGTTGATATCTCTGTCAATTTCAATGCAAACGTGTTACTAAGCTCAGCAATGGGTTATAGGGCCATACTCCACCATTTGGAAGTAGTTTTGAGCAAAATCAACCATGTAAAGTCAAAAACACGTTGTTGGTCGAAAAGTGATTCTGGCGCTCTGAAAAGCATTTTGCAGGCATAAAAACAAGAAACGTTGATATCTCTGTCAATTTCAGTTCAAACGTATTACTAAGCTCAGCAATGGGTTATAGGGCCATACTAAACCATTTGGAAGTGGAATACATTCGTTTTGAGTGAAATCAACAATGTGAGGTCAAAAACACGTTGTTGGTCGAAAAGTGATTCTGGCGCTCTGAAAAGCATTTTGCAGGCATAAAAACAAGAAACGTTGATATCTCTGTCAATTTCAATGCAAACGTGTTACTAAGCTCAGCAATGGGTTATAGGGCCATACTCCACCATTTGGAAGTAGTTTTGAGCAAAATCAACCATGTAAAGTCAAAAACACATTGTCTGTCAAAAAGTGATTCTGGCGCTCTGAAAAGCATTTTGCAGGCATAAAAACAAGAAACGTTGATATCTCTGTCAATTTCAGTTCAAACGTGTTACTAAGCTCAGCAATGGGTTATAGGGCCATACTAAACCATTTGGAAGTGGAATACATTCGTTTTGAGTGAAATCAACAATGTGAGGTCAAAAACACGTTGTTGGTCGAAAAGTGATTCTGGCGCTCTGAAAAGCATTTTGCAGGCATAAAAACAAGAAACGTTGATATCTCTGTCAATTTCAATGCAAACGTGTTACTAAGCTCAGCAATGGGTTATAGGGCCATACTCCACCATTTGGAAGTAGTTTTGAGCAAAATCAACCATGTAAAGTCAAAAACACGTTGTTGGTCGAAAAGTGATTCTGGCGCTCTGAAAAGCATTTTGCAGGCATAAAAACAAGAAACGTTGATATCTCTGTCAATTTCAGTTCAAACGTGTTACTAAGCTTACTAAAGGGTTATTGGGCCATACTAAACCATTTGGAAGTGGAATACATTCGTTTTGAGTGAAATCAACAATGTGAGGTCAAAAACACGTTGTTGGTCGAAAAGTGATTCTGGCGCTCTGAAAAGCATTTTAAAGGCATAAAAACAAGAAACGTTGATATCTCTGTCAATTTCAATGCAAACGTGTTACTAAGCTCAGCAATGGGTTATAGGGCCATACTCCACCATTTGGAAGTAGTTTTGAGCAAAATCAACCATGTAAAGTCAAAAACACGTTGTTGGTCGAAAAGTGATTCTGGCGCTCTGAAAAGCATTTTGCAGGCATAAAAACAAGACATGTTGATATCTCTGTCAATTTCAATGCCAAACGTGTTACCAAGCTCAGCAATGGATTATAGGGCCATACTCCACCATTTGGAAGTAGTTTTGAGCAAAATCAACCATGTAAAGTCAAAAACACATTGTCTGTCAAAAAGTGATTCTGGCGCTCTGAAAAGCATTTTGCGGGCATAAAAACAAGAAACGTTGATATCTCTGTCAATTTCAATGCAAACGTGTTACTAAGCTCAGCAATGGATTAGGGGGCCATACTCCACCATTTGGAAGTAGTTTTGAGTAAAATCAACCATGTAAAGTCAAAAACACATTGTCTGTCAAAAAGTGATTCTGGCGCTCTGAAAAGCATTTTGCGGGCATAAAAACAAGAAACGTTGATATCTCTGTCAATTTCAGTTCAAACGTGTTACTAAGCTTACTAAAGGGTTATTGGGCCATACTAAACCATTTGGAAGTGGAATACATTCGTTTTGAGTGAAATCAACAATGTGAGGTCAAAAACACGTTGTTGGTCGAAAAGTGATTCTGGCGCTCTGAAAAGCATTTTAAAGGCATAAAAACAAGAAACGTTGATATCTCTGTCAATTTCAATGCAAACGTGTTACTAAGCTCAGCAATGGATTATAGGGCCATACTCCACCATTTGGAAGTAGTTTTGAGTAAAATCAACCATGTAAAGTCAAAAACACATTGTCTGTCAAAAAGTGATTCTGGCGCTCTGAAAAGCATTTTGCGGGCATAAAAACAAGAAACGTTGATATCTCTGTCAATTTCAGTTCAAACGTGTTACTAAGCTTACTAAAGGGTTATTGGGCCATACTAAACCATTTGGAAGTGGAATACATTCGTTTTGAGTGAAATCAACAATGTGAGGTCAAAAACACGTTGTTGGTCGAAAAGTGATTCTGGCGCTCTGAAAAGCATTTTGCAGGCATAAAAACAAGACATGTTGATATCTCTGTCAATTTCAATGCAAACGTGTTACTAAGCTCAGCAATGGGTTATAGGGCCATACTCCACCATTTGGAAGTAGTTTTGAGCAAAATCAACCATGTAAAGTCAAAAACACATTGTCTTTCAAAAAGTGATTCTGGCGCTCTGAAAAGCATTTTGCAGGCATAAAAACAAGACATGTGTATATCTCTGTCAATTTCAATGCAAACGTGTTACCAAGCTCAGCAATGGATTATAGGGCCATACTCCACCATTTGGAAGTAGTTTTGAGCAAAATCAACCATGTAAAGTCAAATACACATTGTCTGTCAAAAAGTGATTCTGGCGCTCTGAAAAGCATTTTGCGGGCATAAAAACAAGAAACGTTGATATCTCTGTCAATTTCAGTTCAAACGTGTTACTAAGCTTACTAAAGGGTTATTGGGCCATACTAAACCATTTGGAAGTGGAATACATTCGTTTAGAGTGAAATCAACAATGTAAAGTCAAAAACACGTTGTTGGTCGAAAAGTGATTCTGAAGCTCTGAAAAGCATTTTGCAGGCATAAAAACAAGAAACGTTGATATCTCTGTCAATTTCAATGCAAACGTGTTACTAAGCTCAGCAATGGGTTATAGGGCCATACTCCACCATTTGGAAGTAGTTTTGAGCAAAATCAACCATGTAAAGTCAAAAACACGTTGTTGGTCGAAAAGTGATTCTGGCGCTCTGAAAAGCATTTTGCAGGCATAAAAACAAGAAACGTTGATATCTCTGTCAATTTCAGTTCAAACGTATTACTAAGCTCAGCAATGGGTTATAGGGCCATACTAAACCATTTGGAAGTGGAATACATTCGTTTTGAGTGAAATCAACAATGTGAGGTCAAAAACACGTTGTTGGTCGAAAAGTGATTCTGGCGCTCTGAAAAGCATTTTGCAGGCATAAAAACAAGAAACGTTGATATCTCTGTCAATTTCAATGCAAACGTGTTACTAAGCTCAGCAATGGGTTATAGGGCCATACTCCACCATTTGGAAGTAGTTTTGAGCAAAATCAACCATGTAAAGTCAAAAACACATTGTCTGTCAAAAAGTGATTCTGGCGCTCTGAAAAGCATTTTGCAGGCATAAAAACAAGAAACGTTGATATCTCTGTCAATTTCAGTTCAAACGTGTTACTAAGCTCAGCAATGGGTTATAGGGCCATACTAAACCATTTGGAAGTGGAATACATTCGTTTTGAGTGAAATCAACAATGTGAGGTCAAAAACACGTTGTTGGTCGAAAAGTGATTCTGGCGCTCTGAAAAGCATTTTGCAGGCATAAAAACAAGAAACGTTGATATCTCTGTCAATTTCAATGCAAACGTGTTACTAAGCTCAGCAATGGGTTATAGGGCCATACTCCACCATTTGGAAGTAGTTTTGAGCAAAATCAACCATGTAAAGTCAAAAACACGTTGTTGGTCGAAAAGTGATTCTGGCGCTCTGAAAAGCATTTTGCAGGCATAAAAACAAGAAACGTTGATATCTCTGTCAATTTCAGTTCAAACGTGTTACTAAGCTTACTAAAGGGTTATTGGGCCATACTAAACCATTTGGAAGTGGAATACATTCGTTTTGAGTGAAATCAACAATGTGAGGTCAAAAACACGTTGTTGGTCGAAAAGTGATTCTGGCGCTCTGAAAAGCATTTTAAAGGCATAAAAACAAGAAACGTTGATATCTCTGTCAATTTCAATGCAAACGTGTTACTAAGCTCAGCAATGGGTTATAGGGCCATACTCCACCATTTGGAAGTAGTTTTGAGCAAAATCAACCATGTAAAGTCAAAAACACGTTGTTGGTCGAAAAGTGATTCTGGCGCTCTGAAAAGCATTTTGCAGGCATAAAAACAAGACATGTTGATATCTCTGTCAATTTCAATGCCAAACGTGTTACCAAGCTCAGCAATGGATTATAGGGCCATACTCCACCATTTGGAAGTAGTTTTGAGCAAAATCAACCATGTAAAGTCAAAAACACATTGTCTGTCAAAAAGTGATTCTGGCGCTCTGAAAAGCATTTTGCGGGCATAAAAACAAGAAACGTTGATATCTCTGTCAATTTCAATGCAAACGTGTTACTAAGCTCAGCAATGGATTAGGGGGCCATACTCCACCATTTGGAAGTAGTTTTGAGTAAAATCAACCATGTAAAGTCAAAAACACATTGTCTGTCAAAAAGTGATTCTGGCGCTCTGAAAAGCATTTTGCGGGCATAAAAACAAGAAACGTTGATATCTCTGTCAATTTCAGTTCAAACGTGTTACTAAGCTTACTAAAGGGTTATTGGGCCATACTAAACCATTTGGAAGTGGAATACATTCGTTTTGAGTGAAATCAACAATGTGAGGTCAAAAACACGTTGTTGGTCGAAAAGTGATTCTGGCGCTCTGAAAAGCATTTTAAAGGCATAAAAACAAGAAACGTTGATATCTCTGTCAATTTCAATGCAAACGTGTTACTAAGCTCAGCAATGGATTATAGGGCCATACTCCACCATTTGGAAGTAGTTTTGAGTAAAATCAACCATGTAAAGTCAAAAACACATTGTCTGTCAAAAAGTGATTCTGGCGCTCTGAAAAGCATTTTGCGGGCATAAAAACAAGAAACGTTGATATCTCTGTCAATTTCAGTTCAAACGTGTTACTAAGCTTACTAAAGGGTTATTGGGCCATACTAAACCATTTGGAAGTGGAATACATTCGTTTTGAGTGAAATCAACAATGTGAGGTCAAAAACACGTTGTTGGTCGAAAAGTGATTCTGGCGCTCTGAAAAGCATTTTGCAGGCATAAAAACAAGACATGTTGATATCTCTGTCAATTTCAATGCAAACGTGTTACTAAGCTCAGCAATGGGTTATAGGGCCATACTCCACCATTTGGAAGTAGTTTTGAGCAAAATCAACCATGTAAAGTCAAAAACACATTGTCTTTCAAAAAGTGATTCTGGCGCTCTGAAAAGCATTTTGCAGGCATAAAAACAAGAAACGTTGATATCTCTGTCAATTTCAGTTCAAACGTGTTACTAAGCTTACTAAAGGGTTATTGGGCCATACTAAACCATTTGGAAGTGGAATACATTCGTTTAGAGTGAAATCAACAATGTAAAGTCAAAAACACGTTGTTGGTCGAAAAGTGATTCTGAAGCTCTGAAAAGCATTTTGCAGGCATAAAAACAAGAAACGTTGATATCTCTGTCAATTTCAATGCAAACGTGTTACTAAGCTCAGCAATGGGTTATAGGGCCATACTCCACCATTTGGAAGTAGTTTTGAGCAAAATCAACCATGTAAAGTCAAAAACACGTTGTTGGTCGAAAAGTGATTCTGGCGCTCTGAAAAGCATTTTGCAGGCATAAAAACAAGAAACGTTGATATCTCTGTCAATTTCAGTTCAAACGTATTACTAAGCTCAGCAATGGGTTATAGGGCCATACTAAACCATTTGGAAGTGGAATACATTCGTTTTGAGTGAAATCAACAATGTGAGGTCAAAAACACGTTGTTGGTCGAAAAGTGATTCTGGCGCTCTGAAAAGCATTTTGCAGGCATAAAAACAAGAAACGTTGATATCTCTGTCAATTTCAATGCAAACGTGTTACTAAGCTCAGCAATGGGTTATAGGGCCATACTCCACCATTTGGAAGTAGTTTTGAGCAAAATCAACCATGTAAAGTCAAAAACACATTGTCTGTCAAAAAGTGATTCTGGCGCTCTGAAAAGCATTTTGCAGGCATAAAAACAAGAAACGTTGATATCTCTGTCAATTTCAGTTCAAACGTGTTACTAAGCTCAGCAATGGGTTATAGGGCCATACTAAACCATTTGGAAGTGGAATACATTCGTTTTGAGTGAAATCAACAATGTGAGGTCAAAAACACGTTGTTGGTCGAAAAGTGATTCTGGCGCTCTGAAAAGCATTTTGCAGGCATAAAAACAAGAAACGTTGATATCTCTGTCAATTTCAATGCAAACGTGTTACTAAGCTCAGCAATGGGTTATAGGGCCATACTCCACCATTTGGAAGTAGTTTTGAGCAAAATCAACCATGTAAAGTCAAAAACACGTTGTTGGTCGAAAAGTGATTCTGGCGCTCTGAAAAGCATTTTGCAGGCATAAAAACAAGAAACGTTGATATCTCTGTCAATTTCAGTTCAAACGTGTTACTAAGCTTACTAAAGGGTTATTGGGCCATACTAAACCATTTGGAAGTGGAATACATTCGTTTTGAGTGAAATCAACAATGTGAGGTCAAAAACACGTTGTTGGTCGAAAAGTGATTCTGGCGCTCTGAAAAGCATTTTAAAGGCATAAAAACAAGAAACGTTGATATCTCTGTCAATTTCAATGCAAACGTGTTACTAAGCTCAGCAATGGGTTATAGGGCCATACTCCACCATTTGGAAGTAGTTTTGAGCAAAATCAACCATGTAAAGTCAAAAACACGTTGTTGGTCGAAAAGTGATTCTGGCGCTCTGAAAAGCATTTTGCAGGCATAAAAACAAGACATGTTGATATCTCTGTCAATTTCAATGCCAAACGTGTTACCAAGCTCAGCAATGGATTATAGGGCCATACTCCACCATTTGGAAGTAGTTTTGAGCAAAATCAACCATGTAAAGTCAAAAACACATTGTCTGTCAAAAAGTGATTCTGGCGCTCTGAAAAGCATTTTGCGGGCATAAAAACAAGAAACGTTGATATCTCTGTCAATTTCAATGCAAACGTGTTACTAAGCTCAGCAATGGATTAGGGGGCCATACTCCACCATTTGGAAGTAGTTTTGAGTAAAATCAACCATGTAAAGTCAAAAACACATTGTCTGTCAAAAAGTGATTCTGGCGCTCTGAAAAGCATTTTGCGGGCATAAAAACAAGAAACGTTGATATCTCTGTCAATTTCAGTTCAAACGTGTTACTAAGCTTACTAAAGGGTTATTGGGCCATACTAAACCATTTGGAAGTGGAATACATTCGTTTTGAGTGAAATCAACAATGTGAGGTCAAAAACACGTTGTTGGTCGAAAAGTGATTCTGGCGCTCTGAAAAGCATTTTAAAGGCATAAAAACAAGAAACGTTGATATCTCTGTCAATTTCAATGCAAACGTGTTACTAAGCTCAGCAATGGATTATAGGGCCATACTCCACCATTTGGAAGTAGTTTTGAGTAAAATCAACCATGTAAAGTCAAAAACACATTGTCTGTCAAAAAGTGATTCTGGCGCTCTGAAAAGCATTTTGCGGGCATAAAAACAAGAAACGTTGATATCTCTGTCAATTTCAGTTCAAACGTGTTACTAAGCTTACTAAAGGGTTATTGGGCCATACTAAACCATTTGGAAGTGGAATACATTCGTTTTGAGTGAAATCAACAATGTGAGGTCAAAAACACGTTGTTGGTCGAAAAGTGATTCTGGCGCTCTGAAAAGCATTTTGCAGGCATAAAAACAAGACATGTTGATATCTCTGTCAATTTCAATGCAAACGTGTTACTAAGCTCAGCAATGGGTTATAGGGCCATACTCCACCATTTGGAAGTAGTTTTGAGCAAAATCAACCATGTAAAGTCAAAAACACATTGTCTTTCAAAAAGTGATTCTGGCGCTCTGAAAAGCATTTTGCAGGCATAAAAACAAGAAACGTTGATATCTCTGTCAATTTCAGTTCAAACGTGTTACTAAGCTTACTAAAGGGTTATTGGGCCATACTAAACCATTTGGAAGTGGAATACATTCGTTTAGAGTGAAATCAACAATGTAAAGTCAAAAACACGTTGTTGGTCGAAAAGTGATTCTGAAGCTCTGAAAAGCATTTTGCAGGCATAAAAACAAGAAACGTTGATATCTCTGTCAATTTCAATGCAAACGTGTTACTAAGCTCAGCAATGGGTTATAGGGCCATACTCCACCATTTGGAAGTAGTTTTGAGCAAAATCAACCATGTAAAGTCAAAAACACGTTGTTGGTCGAAAAGTGATTCTGGCGCTCTGAAAAGCATTTTGCAGGCATAAAAACAAGAAACGTTGATATCTCTGTCAATTTCAGTTCAAACGTATTACTAAGCTCAGCAATGGGTTATAGGGCCATACTAAACCATTTGGAAGTGGAATACATTCGTTTTGAGTGAAATCAACAATGTGAGGTCAAAAACACGTTGTTGGTCGAAAAGTGATTCTGGCGCTCTGAAAAGCATTTTGCAGGCATAAAAACAAGAAACGTTGATATCTCTGTCAATTTCAATGCAAACGTGTTACTAAGCTCAGCAATGGGTTATAGGGCCATACTCCACCATTTGGAAGTAGTTTTGAGCAAAATCAACCATGTAAAGTCAAAAACACATTGTCTGTCAAAAAGTGATTCTGGCGCTCTGAAAAGCATTTTGCAGGCATAAAAACAAGAAACGTTGATATCTCTGTCAATTTCAGTTCAAACGTATTACTAAGCTCAGCAATGGGTTATAGGGCCATACTAAACCATTTGGAAGTGGAATACATTCGTTTTGAGTGAAATCAACAATGTTAGGTCAAAAACACGTTGTTGGTCGAAAAGTGATTCTGGCGCTCTGAAAAGCATTTTGCAGGCATAAAAACAAGAAACGTTGATATCTCTGTCAATTTCAATGCAAACGTGTTACTAAGCTCAGCAATGGGTTATAGGGCCATACTCCACCATTTGGAAGTAGTTTTGAGCAAAATCAACCATGTAAAGTCAAAAACACATTGTCTGTCAAAAAGTGATTCTGGCGCTCTGAAAAGCATTTTGCAGGCATAAAAACAAGAAACGTTGATATCTCTGTCAATTTCAGTTCAAACGTGTTACTAAGCTCAGCAATGGGTTATAGGGCCATACTAAACCATTTGGAAGTGGAATACATTCGTTTTGAGTGAAATCAACAATGTGAGGTCAAAAACACGTTGTTGGTCGAAAAGTGATTCTGGCGCTCTGAAAAGCATTTTGCAGGCATAAAAACAAGAAAAGTTGATATCTCTGTCAATTTCAATGCAAACGTGTTACTAAGCTCAGCAATGGGTTATAGGGCCATACTCCACCATTTGGAAGTAGTTTTGAGCAAAATCAACCATGTAAAGTCAAAAACACATTGTCTGTCAAAAAGTGATTCTGGCGCTCTGAAAAGCATTTTGCAGGCATAAAAACAAGAAACGTTGATATCTCTGTCAATTTCAGTTCAAACGTGTTACTAAGCTCAGCAATGGGTTATAGGGCCATACTAAACCATTTGGAAGTGGAATACATTCGTTTTGAGTGAAATCAACAATGTGAGGTCAAAAACACGTTGTTGGTCGAAAAGTGATTCTGGCGCTCTGAAAAGCATTTTGCAGGCATAAAAACAAGAAACGTTGATATCTCTGTCAATTTCAATGCAAACGTGTTACCAAGCTCAGCAATGGATTATAGGGCCATACTCCACCATTTGGAAGTAGTTTTGAGCAAAATCAACCATGTAAAGTCAAAAACACATTGTCTGTCAAAAAGTGATTCTGGCGCTCTGAAAAGCATTTTGCGGGCATAAAAACAAGAAACGTTGATATCTCTGTCAATTTCAGTTCAAACGTGTTACTAAGCTTACTAAAGGGTTATTGGGCCATACTAAACCATTTGGAAGTGGAATACATTCGTTTTGAGTGAAATCAACAATGTGAGGTCAAAAACACGTTGTTGGTCGAAAAGTGATTCTGGCGCTCTGAAAAGCATTTTAAAGGCATAAAAACAAGAAACGTTGATATCTCTGTCAATTTCAATGCAAACGTGTTACTAAGCTCAGCAATGGGTTATAGGGCCATACTCCACCATTTGGAAGTAGTTTTGAGCAAAATCAACCATGTAAAGTCAAAAACACGTTGTTGGTCGAAAAGTGATTCTGGCGCTCTGAAAAGCATTTTGCAGGCATAAAAACAAGACATGTTGATATCTCTGTCAATTTCAATGCAAACGTGTTACCAAGCTCAGCAATGGATTATAGGGCCATACTCCACCATTTGGAAGTAGTTTTGAGCAAAATCAACCATGTAAAGTCAAAAACACATTGTCTGTCAAAAAGTGATTCTGGCGCTCTGAAAAGCATTTTGCGGGCATAAAAACAAGAAACGTTGATATCTCTGTCAATTTCAATGCAAACGTGTTACTAAGCTCAGCAATGGATTAGGGGGCCATACTCCACCATTTGGAAGTAGTTTTGAGTAAAATCAACCATGTAAAGTCAAAAACACATTGTCTGTCAAAAAGTGATTCTGGCGCTCTGAAAAGCATTTTGCGGGCATAAAAACAAGAAACGTTGATATCTCTGTCAATTTCAGTTCAAACGTGTTACTAAGCTTACTAAAGGGTTATTGGGCCATACTAAACCATTTGGAAGTGGAATACATTCGTTTTGAGTGAAATCAACAATGTGAGGTCAAAAACACGTTGTTGGTCGAAAAGTGATTCTGGCGCTCTGAAAAGCATTTTAAAGGCATAAAAACAAGAAACGTTGATATCTCTGTCAATTTCAATGCAAACGTGTTACTAAGCTCAGCAATGGGTTATAGGGCCATACTCCACCATTTGGAAGTAGTTTTGAGCAAAATCAACCATGTAAAGTCAAAAACACGTTGTTGGTCGAAAAGTGATTCTGGCGCTCTGAAAAGCATTTTGCAGGCATAAAAACAAGACATGTGTATATCTCTGTCAATTTCAATGCAAACGTGTTACCAAGCTCAGCAATGGATTATAGGGCCATACTCCACCATTTGGAAGTAGTTTTGAGCAAAATCAACCATGTAAAGTCAAATACACATTGTCTGTCAAAAAGTGATTCTGGCGCTCTGAAAAGCATTTTGCGGGCATAAAAACAAGAAACGTTGATATCTCTGTCAATTTCAGTTCAAACGTGTTACTAAGCTTACTAAAGGGTTATTGGGCCATACTAAACCATTTGGAAGTGGAATACATTCGTTTAGAGTGAAATCAACAATGTAAAGTCAAAAACACGTTGTTGGTCGAAAAGTGATTCTGAAGCTCTGAAAAGCATTTTGCAGGCATAAAAACAAGAAACGTTGATATCTCTGTCAATTTCAATGCAAACGTGTTACTAAGCTCAGCAATGGGTTATAGGGCCATACTCCACCATTTGGAAGTAGTTTTGAGCAAAATCAACCATGTAAAGTCAAAAACACGTTGTTGGTCGAAAAGTGATTCTGGCGCTCTGAAAAGCATTTTGCAGGCATAAAAACAAGAAACGTTGATATCTCTGTCAATTTCAGTTCAAACGTATTACTAAGCTCAGCAATGGGTTATAGGGCCATACTAAACCATTTGGAAGTGGAATACATTCGTTTTGAGTGAAATCAACAATGTGAGGTCAAAAACACGTTGTTGGTCGAAAAGTGATTCTGGCGCTCTGAAAAGCATTTTGCAGGCATAAAAACAAGAAACGTTGATATCTCTGTCAATTTCAATGCAAACGTGTTACTAAGCTCAGCAATGGGTTATAGGGCCATACTCCACCATTTGGAAGTAGTTTTGAGCAAAATCAACCATGTAAAGTCAAAAACACATTGTCTGTCAAAAAGTGATTCTGGCGCTCTGAAAAGCATTTTGCAGGCATAAAAACAAGAAACGTTGATATCTCTGTCAATTTCAGTTCAAACGTGTTACTAAGCTCAGCAATGGGTTATAGGGCCATACTAAACCATTTGGAAGTGGAATACATTCGTTTTGAGTGAAATCAACAATGTGAGGTCAAAAACACGTTGTTGGTCGAAAAGTGATTCTGGCGCTCTGAAAAGCATTTTGCAGGCATAAAAACAAGAAACGTTGATATCTCTGTCAATTTCAATGCAAACGTGTTACTAAGCTCAGCAATGGGTTATAGGGCCATACTCCACCATTTGGAAGTAGTTTTGAGCAAAATCAACCATGTAAAGTCAAAAACACGTTGTTGGTCGAAAAGTGATTCTGGCGCTCTGAAAAGCATTTTGCAGGCATAAAAACAAGAAACGTTGATATCTCTGTCAATTTCAGTTCAAACGTGTTACTAAGCTTACTAAAGGGTTATTGGGCCATACTAAACCATTTGGAAGTGGAATACATTCGTTTTGAGTGAAATCAACAATGTGAGGTCAAAAACACGTTGTTGGTCGAAAAGTGATTCTGGCGCTCTGAAAAGCATTTTAAAGGCATAAAAACAAGAAACGTTGATATCTCTGTCAATTTCAATGCAAACGTGTTACTAAGCTCAGCAATGGGTTATAGGGCCATACTCCACCATTTGGAAGTAGTTTTGAGCAAAATCAACCATGTAAAGTCAAAAACACGTTGTTGGTCGAAAAGTGATTCTGGCGCTCTGAAAAGCATTTTGCAGGCATAAAAACAAGACATGTTGATATCTCTGTCAATTTCAATGCCAAACGTGTTACCAAGCTCAGCAATGGATTATAGGGCCATACTCCACCATTTGGAAGTAGTTTTGAGCAAAATCAACCATGTAAAGTCAAAAACACATTGTCTGTCAAAAAGTGATTCTGGCGCTCTGAAAAGCATTTTGCGGGCATAAAAACAAGAAACGTTGATATCTCTGTCAATTTCAATGCAAACGTGTTACTAAGCTCAGCAATGGATTAGGGGGCCATACTCCACCATTTGGAAGTAGTTTTGAGTAAAATCAACCATGTAAAGTCAAAAACACATTGTCTGTCAAAAAGTGATTCTGGCGCTCTGAAAAGCATTTTGCGGGCATAAAAACAAGAAACGTTGATATCTCTGTCAATTTCAGTTCAAACGTGTTACTAAGCTTACTAAAGGGTTATTGGGCCATACTAAACCATTTGGAAGTGGAATACATTCGTTTTGAGTGAAATCAACAATGTGAGGTCAAAAACACGTTGTTGGTCGAAAAGTGATTCTGGCGCTCTGAAAAGCATTTTAAAGGCATAAAAACAAGAAACGTTGATATCTCTGTCAATTTCAATGCAAACGTGTTACTAAGCTCAGCAATGGATTATAGGGCCATACTCCACCATTTGGAAGTAGTTTTGAGTAAAATCAACCATGTAAAGTCAAAAACACATTGTCTGTCAAAAAGTGATTCTGGCGCTCTGAAAAGCATTTTGCGGGCATAAAAACAAGAAACGTTGATATCTCTGTCAATTTCAGTTCAAACGTGTTACTAAGCTTACTAAAGGGTTATTGGGCCATACTAAACCATTTGGAAGTGGAATACATTCGTTTTGAGTGAAATCAACAATGTGAGGTCAAAAACACGTTGTTGGTCGAAAAGTGATTCTGGCGCTCTGAAAAGCATTTTGCAGGCATAAAAACAAGACATGTTGATATCTCTGTCAATTTCAATGCAAACGTGTTACTAAGCTCAGCAATGGGTTATAGGGCCATACTCCACCATTTGGAAGTAGTTTTGAGCAAAATCAACCATGTAAAGTCAAAAACACATTGTCTTTCAAAAAGTGATTCTGGCGCTCTGAAAAGCATTTTGCAGGCATAAAAACAAGAAACGTTGATATCTCTGTCAATTTCAGTTCAAACGTGTTACTAAGCTTACTAAAGGGTTATTGGGCCATACTAAACCATTTGGAAGTGGAATACATTCGTTTAGAGTGAAATCAACAATGTAAAGTCAAAAACACGTTGTTGGTCGAAAAGTGATTCTGAAGCTCTGAAAAGCATTTTGCAGGCATAAAAACAAGAAACGTTGATATCTCTGTCAATTTCAATGCAAACGTGTTACTAAGCTCAGCAATGGGTTATAGGGCCATACTCCACCATTTGGAAGTAGTTTTGAGCAAAATCAACCATGTAAAGTCAAAAACACGTTGTTGGTCGAAAAGTGATTCTGGCGCTCTGAAAAGCATTTTGCAGGCATAAAAACAAGAAACGTTGATATCTCTGTCAATTTCAGTTCAAACGTATTACTAAGCTCAGCAATGGGTTATAGGGCCATACTAAACCATTTGGAAGTGGAATACATTCGTTTTGAGTGAAATCAACAATGTGAGGTCAAAAACACGTTGTTGGTCGAAAAGTGATTCTGGCGCTCTGAAAAGCATTTTGCAGGCATAAAAACAAGAAACGTTGATATCTCTGTCAATTTCAATGCAAACGTGTTACTAAGCTCAGCAATGGGTTATAGGGCCATACTCCACCATTTGGAAGTAGTTTTGAGCAAAATCAACCATGTAAAGTCAAAAACACATTGTCTGTCAAAAAGTGATTCTGGCGCTCTGAAAAGCATTTTGCAGGCATAAAAACAAGAAACGTTGATATCTCTGTCAATTTCAGTTCAAACGTATTACTAAGCTCAGCAATGGGTTATAGGGCCATACTAAACCATTTGGAAGTGGAATACATTCGTTTTGAGTGAAATCAACAATGTTAGGTCAAAAACACGTTGTTGGTCGAAAAGTGATTCTGGCGCTCTGAAAAGCATTTTGCAGGCATAAAAACAAGAAACGTTGATATCTCTGTCAATTTCAATGCAAACGTGTTACTAAGCTCAGCAATGGGTTATAGGGCCATACTCCACCATTTGGAAGTAGTTTTGAGCAAAATCAACCATGTAAAGTCAAAAACACATTGTCTGTCAAAAAGTGATTCTGGCGCTCTGAAAAGCATTTTGCAGGCATAAAAACAAGAAACGTTGATATCTCTGTCAATTTCAGTTCAAACGTGTTACTAAGCTCAGCAATGGGTTATAGGGCCATACTAAACCATTTGGAAGTGGAATACATTCGTTTTGAGTGAAATCAACAATGTGAGGTCAAAAACACGTTGTTGGTCGAAAAGTGATTCTGGCGCTCTGAAAAGCATTTTGCAGGCATAAAAACAAGAAAAGTTGATATCTCTGTCAATTTCAATGCAAACGTGTTACTAAGCTCAGCAATGGGTTATAGGGCCATACTCCACCATTTGGAAGTAGTTTTGAGCAAAATCAACCATGTAAAGTCAAAAACACATTGTCTGTCAAAAAGTGATTCTGGCGCTCTGAAAAGCATTTTGCAGGCATAAAAACAAGAAACGTTGATATCTCTGTCAATTTCAGTTCAAACGTGTTACTAAGCTCAGCAATGGGTTATAGGGCCATACTAAACCATTTGGAAGTGGAATACATTCGTTTTGAGTGAAATCAACAATGTGAGGTCAAAAACACGTTGTTGGTCGAAAAGTGATTCTGGCGCTCTGAAAAGCATTTTGCAGGCATAAAAACAAGAAACGTTGATATCTCTGTCAATTTCAATGCAAACGTGTTACCAAGCTCAGCAATGGATTATAGGGCCATACTCCACCATTTGGAAGTAGTTTTGAGCAAAATCAACCATGTAAAGTCAAAAACACATTGTCTGTCAAAAAGTGATTCTGGCGCTCTGAAAAGCATTTTGCGGGCATAAAAACAAGAAACGTTGATATCTCTGTCAATTTCAGTTCAAACGTGTTACTAAGCTTACTAAAGGGTTATTGGGCCATACTAAACCATTTGGAAGTGGAATACATTCGTTTTGAGTGAAATCAACAATGTGAGGTCAAAAACACGTTGTTGGTCGAAAAGTGATTCTGGCGCTCTGAAAAGCATTTTAAAGGCATAAAAACAAGAAACGTTGATATCTCTGTCAATTTCAATGCAAACGTGTTACTAAGCTCAGCAATGGGTTATAGGGCCATACTCCACCATTTGGAAGTAGTTTTGAGCAAAATCAACCATGTAAAGTCAAAAACACGTTGTTGGTCGAAAAGTGATTCTGGCGCTCTGAAAAGCATTTTGCAGGCATAAAAACAAGACATGTTGATATCTCTGTCAATTTCAATGCAAACGTGTTACCAAGCTCAGCAATGGATTATAGGGCCATACTCCACCATTTGGAAGTAGTTTTGAGCAAAATCAACCATGTAAAGTCAAAAACACATTGTCTGTCAAAAAGTGATTCTGGCGCTCTGAAAAGCATTTTGCGGGCATAAAAACAAGAAACGTTGATATCTCTGTCAATTTCAATGCAAACGTGTTACTAAGCTCAGCAATGGATTAGGGGGCCATACTCCACCATTTGGAAGTAGTTTTGAGTAAAATCAACCATGTAAAGTCAAAAACACATTGTCTGTCAAAAAGTGATTCTGGCGCTCTGAAAAGCATTTTGCGGGCATAAAAACAAGAAACGTTGATATCTCTGTCAATTTCAGTTCAAACGTGTTACTAAGCTTACTAAAGGGTTATTGGGCCATACTAAACCATTTGGAAGTGGAATACATTCGTTTTGAGTGAAATCAACAATGTGAGGTCAAAAACACGTTGTTGGTCGAAAAGTGATTCTGGCGCTCTGAAAAGCATTTTAAAGGCATAAAAACAAGAAACGTTGATATCTCTGTCAATTTCAATGCAAACGTGTTACTAAGCTCAGCAATGGGTTATAGGGCCATACTCCACCATTTGGAAGTAGTTTTGAGCAAAATCAACCATGTAAAGTCAAAAACACGTTGTTGGTCGAAAAGTGATTCTGGCGCTCTGAAAAGCATTTTGCAGGCATAAAAACAAGACATGTGTATATCTCTGTCAATTTCAATGCAAACGTGTTACCAAGCTCAGCAATGGATTATAGGGCCATACTCCACCATTTGGAAGTAGTTTTGAGCAAAATCAACCATGTAAAGTCAAATACACATTGTCTGTCAAAAAGTGATTCTGGCGCTCTGAAAAGCATTTTGCGGGCATAAAAACAAGAAACGTTGATATCTCTGTCAATTTCAGTTCAAACGTGTTACTAAGCTTACTAAAGGGTTATTGGGCCATACTAAACCATTTGGAAGTGGAATACATTCGTTTTGAGTGAAATCAACAATGTGAGGTCAAAAACACGTTGTTGGTCGAAAAGTTATTCTGGCGCTCTGAAAAGCATTTTAAAGGCATAAAAACAAGAAACGTTGATATCTCTGTCAATTTCAATGCAAACGTGTTACTAAGCTCAGCAATGGATTATAGGGCCATACTCCACCATTTGGAAGTAGTTTTGAGTAAAATCAACCATGTAAAGTCAAAAACACATTGTCTGTCAAAAATTGATTCTGGCGCTCTGAAAAGCATTTTGCAGGCATAAAAACAAGAAACGTTGATATCTCTGTCAATTTCAGTTCAAACGTGTTACTAAGCTTACTAAAGGGTTATTGGGCCATACTAAACCATTTGGAAGTGGAATACATTCGTTTTGAGTGAAATCAACAATGTGAGGTCAAAAACACGTTGTTGGTCGAAAAGTGATTCTGGCGCTCTGAAAAGCATTTTAAAGGCATAAAAACAAGAAACGTTGATATCTCTGTCAATTTCAATGCAAACGTGTTACTAAGCTCAGCAATGGGTTATAGGGCCATACTCCACCATTTGGAAGTAGTTTTGAGCAAAATCAACCATGTAAAGTCAAAACACGTTGTTGGTCGAAAAGTGATTCTGGCGCTCTGAAAAGCATTTTGCAGGCATAAAAACAAGACATGTGTATATCTCTGTCAATTTCAATGCAAACGTGTTACCAAGCTCAGCAATGGATTATAGGGCCATACTCCACCATTTGGAAGTAGTTTTGAGCAAAATCAACCATGTAAAGTCAAATACACATTGTCTGTCAAAAAGTGATTCTGGCGCTCTGAAAAGCATTTTGCGGGCATAAAAACAAGAAACGTTGATATCTCTGTCAATTTCAGTTCAAACGTGTTACTAAGCTCAGCAATGGGTTATAGGGCCATACTAAACCATTTGGAAGTGGAATACATTCGTTTTGAGTGAAATCAACAATGTGAGGTCAAAAACACGTTGTTGGTCGAAAAGTGATTCTGGCGCTCTGAAAAGCATTTTGCAGGCATAAAAACAAGAAACGTTGATATCTCTGTCAATTTCAATGCAAACGTGTTACTAAGCTCAGCAATGGGTTATAGGGCCATACTCCACCATTTGGAAGTAGTTTTGAGCAAAATCAAACATGTAAAGTCAAAAACACATTGTCTGTCAAAAAGTGATTCTGGCGCTCTGAAAAGCATTTTGCGGGCATAAAAACAAGAAACGTTGATATCTCTGTCAATTTCAGTTCAAACGTGTTACTAAGCTTACTAAAGGGTTATTGGGCCATACTAAACCATTTGGAAGTGGAATACATTCGTTTTGAGTGAAATCAACAATGTGAGGTCAAAAACACGTTGTTGGTCGAAAAGTGATTCTGGCGCTCTGAAAAGCATTTTAAAGGCATAAAAACAAGAAACGTTGATATCTCTGTCAATTTCAATGCAAACGTGTTACTAAGCTCAGCAATGGGTTATAGGGCCATACTCCACCATTTGGAAGTAGTTTTGAGCAAAATCAACCATGTAAAGTCAAAAACACATTGTCTGTCAAAAAGTGATTCTGGCGCTCTGAAAAGCATTTTGCAGGCATAAAAACAAGAAACGTTGATATCTCTGTCAATTTCAGTTCAAACGTGTTACTAAGCTCAGCAATGGGTTATAGGGCCATACTAAACCATTTGGAAGTGGAATACATTCGTTTTGAGTGAAATCAACAATGTGAGGTCAAAAACACGTTGTTGGTCGAAAAGTGATTCTGGCGCTCTGAAAAGCATTTTGCAGGCATAAAAACAAGAAACGTTGATATCTCTGTCAATTTCAATGCAAACGTGTTACCAAGCTCAGCAATGGATTATAGGGCCATACTCCACCATTTGGAAGTAGTTTTGAGCAAAATCAACCATGTAAAGTCAAAAACACATTGTCTGTCAAAAAGTGATTCTGGCGCTCTGAAAAGCATTTTGCAGGCATAAAAACAAGAAACGTTGATATCTCTGTCAATTTCAGTTCAAACGTATTACTAAGCTCAGCAATGGGTTATAGGGCCATACTAAACCATTTGGAAGTGGAATACATTCGTTTTGAGTGAAATCAACAATGTGAGGTCAAAAACACGTTGTTGGTCGAAAAGTGATTCTGGCGCTCTGAAAAGCATTTTGCAGGCATAAAAACAAGAAACGTTGATATCTCTGTCAATTTCAATGCAAACGTGTTACTAAGCTCAGCAATGGGTTATAGGGCCATACTCCACCATTTGGAAGTAGTTTTGAGCAAAATCAACCATGTAAAGTCAAAAACACATTGTCTGTCAAAAAGTGATTCTGGCGCTCTGAAAAGCATTTTGCAGGCATAAAAACAAGAAACGTTGATATCTCTGTCAATTTCAGTTCAAACGTGTTACTAAGCTCAGCAATGGGTTATAGGGCCATACTAAACCATTTGGAAGTGGAATACATTCGTTTTGAGTGAAATCAACAATGTGAGGTCAAAAACACGTTGTTGGTCGAAAAGTGATTCTGGCGCTCTGAAAAGCATTTTGCAGGCATAAAAACAAGAAACGTTGATATCTCTGTCAATTTCAATGCAAACGTGTTACTAAGCTCAGCAATGGGTTATAGGGCCATACTCCACCATTTGGAAGTAGTTTTGAGCAAAATCAACCATGTAAAGTCAAAAACACGTTGTTGGTCGAAAAGTGATTCTGGCGCTCTGAAAAGCATTTTGCAGGCATAAAAACAAGAAACGTTGATATCTCTGTCAATTTCAGTTCAAACGTGTTACTAAGCTTACTAAAGGGTTATTGGGCCATACTAAACCATTTGGAAGTGGAATACATTCGTTTTGAGTGAAATCAACAATGTGAGGTCAAAAACACGTTGTTGGTCGAAAAGTGATTCTGGCGCTCTGAAAAGCATTTTAAAGGCATAAAAACAAGAAACGTTGATATCTCTGTCAATTTCAATGCAAACGTGTTACTAAGCTCAGCAATGGGTTATAGGGCCATACTCCACCATTTGGAAGTAGTTTTGAGCAAAATCAACCATGTAAAGTCAAAAACACGTTGTTGGTCGAAAAGTGATTCTGGCGCTCTGAAAAGCATTTTGCAGGCATAAAAACAAGACATGTTGATATCTCTGTCAATTTCAATGCCAAACGTGTTACCAAGCTCAGCAATGGATTATAGGGCCATACTCCACCATTTGGAAGTAGTTTTGAGCAAAATCAACCATGTAAAGTCAAAAACACATTGTCTGTCAAAAAGTGATTCTGGCGCTCTGAAAAGCATTTTGCGGGCATAAAAACAAGAAACGTTGATATCTCTGTCAATTTCAATGCAAACGTGTTACTAAGCTCAGCAATGGATTAGGGGGCCATACTCCACCATTTGGAAGTAGTTTTGAGTAAAATCAACCATGTAAAGTCAAAAACACATTGTCTGTCAAAAAGTGATTCTGGCGCTCTGAAAAGCATTTTGCGGGCATAAAAACAAGAAACGTTGATATCTCTGTCAATTTCAGTTCAAACGTGTTACTAAGCTTACTAAAGGGTTATTGGGCCATACTAAACCATTTGGAAGTGGAATACATTCGTTTTGAGTGAAATCAACAATGTGAGGTCAAAAACACGTTGTTGGTCGAAAAGTGATTCTGGCGCTCTGAAAAGCATTTTAAAGGCATAAAAACAAGAAACGTTGATATCTCTGTCAATTTCAATGCAAACGTGTTACTAAGCTCAGCAATGGATTATAGGGCCATACTCCACCATTTGGAAGTAGTTTTGAGTAAAATCAACCATGTAAAGTCAAAAACACATTGTCTGTCAAAAAGTGATTCTGGCGCTCTGAAAAGCATTTTGCGGGCATAAAAACAAGAAACGTTGATATCTCTGTCAATTTCAGTTCAAACGTGTTACTAAGCTTACTAAAGGGTTATTGGGCCATACTAAACCATTTGGAAGTGGAATACATTCGTTTTGAGTGAAATCAACAATGTGAGGTCAAAAACACGTTGTTGGTCGAAAAGTGATTCTGGCGCTCTGAAAAGCATTTTGCAGGCATAAAAACAAGACATGTTGATATCTCTGTCAATTTCAATGCAAACGTGTTACTAAGCTCAGCAATGGGTTATAGGGCCATACTCCACCATTTGGAAGTAGTTTTGAGCAAAATCAACCATGTAAAGTCAAAAACACATTGTCTTTCAAAAAGTGATTCTGGCGCTCTGAAAAGCATTTTGCAGGCATAAAAACAAGAAACGTTGATATCTCTGTCAATTTCAGTTCAAACGTGTTACTAAGCTTACTAAAGGGTTATTGGGCCATACTAAACCATTTGGAAGTGGAATACATTCGTTTAGAGTGAAATCAACAATGTAAAGTCAAAAACACGTTGTTGGTCGAAAAGTGATTCTGAAGCTCTGAAAAGCATTTTGCAGGCATAAAAACAAGAAACGTTGATATCTCTGTCAATTTCAATGCAAACGTGTTACTAAGCTCAGCAATGGGTTATAGGGCCATACTCCACCATTTGGAAGTAGTTTTGAGCAAAATCAACCATGTAAAGTCAAAAACACGTTGTTGGTCGAAAAGTGATTCTGGCGCTCTGAAAAGCATTTTGCAGGCATAAAAACAAGAAACGTTGATATCTCTGTCAATTTCAGTTCAAACGTATTACTAAGCTCAGCAATGGGTTATAGGGCCATACTAAACCATTTGGAAGTGGAATACATTCGTTTTGAGTGAAATCAACAATGTGAGGTCAAAAACACGTTGTTGGTCGAAAAGTGATTCTGGCGCTCTGAAAAGCATTTTGCAGGCATAAAAACAAGAAACGTTGATATCTCTGTCAATTTCAATGCAAACGTGTTACTAAGCTCAGCAATGGGTTATAGGGCCATACTCCACCATTTGGAAGTAGTTTTGAGCAAAATCAACCATGTAAAGTCAAAAACACATTGTCTGTCAAAAAGTGATTCTGGCGCTCTGAAAAGCATTTTGCAGGCATAAAAACAAGAAACGTTGATATCTCTGTCAATTTCAGTTCAAACGTATTACTAAGCTCAGCAATGGGTTATAGGGCCATACTAAACCATTTGGAAGTGGAATACATTCGTTTTGAGTGAAATCAACAATGTTAGGTCAAAAACACGTTGTTGGTCGAAAAGTGATTCTGGCGCTCTGAAAAGCATTTTGCAGGCATAAAAACAAGAAACGTTGATATCTCTGTCAATTTCAATGCAAACGTGTTACTAAGCTCAGCAATGGGTTATAGGGCCATACTCCACCATTTGGAAGTAGTTTTGAGCAAAATCAACCATGTAAAGTCAAAAACACATTGTCTGTCAAAAAGTGATTCTGGCGCTCTGAAAAGCATTTTGCAGGCATAAAAACAAGAAACGTTGATATCTCTGTCAATTTCAGTTCAAACGTGTTACTAAGCTCAGCAATGGGTTATAGGGCCATACTAAACCATTTGGAAGTGGAATACATTCGTTTTGAGTGAAATCAACAATGTGAGGTCAAAAACACGTTGTTGGTCGAAAAGTGATTCTGGCGCTCTGAAAAGCATTTTGCAGGCATAAAAACAAGAAAAGTTGATATCTCTGTCAATTTCAATGCAAACGTGTTACTAAGCTCAGCAATGGGTTATAGGGCCATACTCCACCATTTGGAAGTAGTTTTGAGCAAAATCAACCATGTAAAGTCAAAAACACATTGTCTGTCAAAAAGTGATTCTGGCGCTCTGAAAAGCATTTTGCAGGCATAAAAACAAGAAACGTTGATATCTCTGTCAATTTCAGTTCAAACGTGTTACTAAGCTCAGCAATGGGTTATAGGGCCATACTAAACCATTTGGAAGTGGAATACATTCGTTTTGAGTGAAATCAACAATGTGAGGTCAAAAACACGTTGTTGGTCGAAAAGTGATTCTGGCGCTCTGAAAAGCATTTTGCAGGCATAAAAACAAGAAACGTTGATATCTCTGTCAATTTCAATGCAAACGTGTTACCAAGCTCAGCAATGGATTATAGGGCCATACTCCACCATTTGGAAGTAGTTTTGAGCAAAATCAACCATGTAAAGTCAAAAACACATTGTCTGTCAAAAAGTGATTCTGGCGCTCTGAAAAGCATTTTGCGGGCATAAAAACAAGAAACGTTGATATCTCTGTCAATTTCAGTTCAAACGTGTTACTAAGCTTACTAAAGGGTTATTGGGCCATACTAAACCATTTGGAAGTGGAATACATTCGTTTTGAGTGAAATCAACAATGTGAGGTCAAAAACACGTTGTTGGTCGAAAAGTTATTCTGGCGCTCTGAAAAGCATTTTAAAGGCATAAAAACAAGAAACGTTGATATCTCTGTCAATTTCAATGCAAACGTGTTACTAAGCTCAGCAATGGATTATAGGGCCATACTCCACCATTTGGAAGTAGTTTTGAGTAAAATCAACCATGTAAAGTCAAAAACACATTGTCTGTCAAAAATTGATTCTGGCGCTCTGAAAAGCATTTTGCAGGCATAAAAACAAGAAACGTTGATATCTCTGTCAATTTCAGTTCAAACGTGTTACTAAGCTTACTAAAGGGTTATTGGGCCATACTAAACCATTTGGAAGTGGAATACATTCGTTTTGAGTGAAATCAACAATGTGAGGTCAAAAACACGTTGTTGGTCGAAAAGTGATTCTGGCGCTCTGAAAAGCATTTTAAAGGCATAAAAACAAGAAACGTTGATATCTCTGTCAATTTCAATGCAAACGTGTTACTAAGCTCAGCAATGGGTTATAGGGCCATACTCCACCATTTGGAAGTAGTTTTGAGCAAAATCAACCATGTAAAGTCAAAACACGTTGTTGGTCGAAAAGTGATTCTGGCGCTCTGAAAAGCATTTTGCAGGCATAAAAACAAGACATGTGTATATCTCTGTCAATTTCAATGCAAACGTGTTACCAAGCTCAGCAATGGATTATAGGGCCATACTCCACCATTTGGAAGTAGTTTTGAGCAAAATCAACCATGTAAAGTCAAATACACATTGTCTGTCAAAAAGTGATTCTGGCGCTCTGAAAAGCATTTTGCGGGCATAAAAACAAGAAACGTTGATATCTCTGTCAATTTCAGTTCAAACGTGTTACTAAGCTCAGCAATGGGTTATAGGGCCATACTAAACCATTTGGAAGTGGAATACATTCGTTTTGAGTGAAATCAACAATGTGAGGTCAAAAACACGTTGTTGGTCGAAAAGTGATTCTGGCGCTCTGAAAAGCATTTTGCAGGCATAAAAACAAGAAACGTTGATATCTCTGTCAATTTCAATGCAAACGTGTTACTAAGCTCAGCAATGGGTTATAGGGCCATACTCCACCATTTGGAAGTAGTTTTGAGCAAAATCAAACATGTAAAGTCAAAAACACATTGTCTGTCAAAAAGTGATTCTGGCGCTCTGAAAAGCATTTTGCGGGCATAAAAACAAGAAACGTTGATATCTCTGTCAATTTCAGTTCAAACGTGTTACTAAGCTTACTAAAGGGTTATTGGGCCATACTAAACCATTTGGAAGTGGAATACATTCGTTTTGAGTGAAATCAACAATGTGAGGTCAAAAACACGTTGTTGGTCGAAAAGTGATTCTGGCGCTCTGAAAAGCATTTTAAAGGCATAAAAACAAGAAACGTTGATATCTCTGTCAATTTCAATGCAAACGTGTTACTAAGCTCAGCAATGGGTTATAGGGCCATACTCCACCATTTGGAAGTAGTTTTGAGCAAAATCAACCATGTAAAGTCAAAAACACATTGTCTGTCAAAAAGTGATTCTGGCGCTCTGAAAAGCATTTTGCAGGCATAAAAACAAGAAACGTTGATATCTCTGTCAATTTCAGTTCAAACGTGTTACTAAGCTCAGCAATGGGTTATAGGGCCATACTAAACCATTTGGAAGTGGAATACATTCGTTTTGAGTGAAATCAACAATGTGAGGTCAAAAACACGTTGTTGGTCGAAAAGTGATTCTGGCGCTCTGAAAAGCATTTTGCAGGCATAAAAACAAGAAACGTTGATATCTCTGTCAATTTCAATGCAAACGTGTTACCAAGCTCAGCAATGGATTATAGGGCCATACTCCACCATTTGGAAGTAGTTTTGAGCAAAATCAACCATGTAAAGTCAAAAACACATTGTCTGTCAAAAAGTGATTCTGGCGCTCTGAAAAGCATTTTGCAGGCATAAAAACAAGAAACGTTGATATCTCTGTCAATTTCAGTTCAAACGTATTACTAAGCTCAGCAATGGGTTATAGGGCCATACTAAACCATTTGGAAGTGGAATACATTCGTTTTGAGTGAAATCAACAATGTGAGGTCAAAAACACGTTGTTGGTCGAAAAGTGATTCTGGCGCTCTGAAAAGCATTTTGCAGGCATAAAAACAAGAAACGTTGATATCTCTGTCAATTTCAATGCAAACGTGTTACTAAGCTCAGCAATGGGTTATAGGGCCATACTCCACCATTTGGAAGTAGTTTTGAGCAAAATCAACCATGTAAAGTCAAAAACACATTGTCTGTCAAAAAGTGATTCTGGCGCTCTGAAAAGCATTTTGCAGGCATAAAAACAAGAAACGTTGATATCTCTGTCAATTTCAGTTCAAACGTGTTACTAAGCTCAGCAATGGGTTATAGGGCCATACTAAACCATTTGGAAGTGGAATACATTCGTTTTGAGTGAAATCAACAATGTGAGGTCAAAAACACGTTGTTGGTCGAAAAGTGATTCTGGCGCTCTGAAAAGCATTTTGCAGGCATAAAAACAAGAAACGTTGATATCTCTGTCAATTTCAATGCAAACGTGTTACTAAGCTCAGCAATGGGTTATAGGGCCATACTCCACCATTTGGAAGTAGTTTTGAGCAAAATCAACCATGTAAAGTCAAAAACACGTTGTTGGTCGAAAAGTGATTCTGGCGCTCTGAAAAGCATTTTGCAGGCATAAAAACAAGAAACGTTGATATCTCTGTCAATTTCAGTTCAAACGTGTTACTAAGCTTACTAAAGGGTTATTGGGCCATACTAAACCATTTGGAAGTGGAATACATTCGTTTTGAGTGAAATCAACAATGTGAGGTCAAAAACACGTTGTTGGTCGAAAAGTGATTCTGGCGCTCTGAAAAGCATTTTAAAGGCATAAAAACAAGAAACGTTGATATCTCTGTCAATTTCAATGCAAACGTGTTACTAAGCTCAGCAATGGGTTATAGGGCCATACTCCACCATTTGGAAGTAGTTTTGAGCAAAATCAACCATGTAAAGTCAAAAACACGTTGTTGGTCGAAAAGTGATTCTGGCGCTCTGAAAAGCATTTTGCAGGCATAAAAACAAGACATGTTGATATCTCTGTCAATTTCAATGCCAAACGTGTTACCAAGCTCAGCAATGGATTATAGGGCCATACTCCACCATTTGGAAGTAGTTTTGAGCAAAATCAACCATGTAAAGTCAAAAACACATTGTCTGTCAAAAAGTGATTCTGGCGCTCTGAAAAGCATTTTGCGGGCATAAAAACAAGAAACGTTGATATCTCTGTCAATTTCAATGCAAACGTGTTACTAAGCTCAGCAATGGATTAGGGGGCCATACTCCACCATTTGGAAGTAGTTTTGAGTAAAATCAACCATGTAAAGTCAAAAACACATTGTCTGTCAAAAAGTGATTCTGGCGCTCTGAAAAGCATTTTGCGGGCATAAAAACAAGAAACGTTGATATCTCTGTCAATTTCAGTTCAAACGTGTTACTAAGCTTACTAAAGGGTTATTGGGCCATACTAAACCATTTGGAAGTGGAATACATTCGTTTTGAGTGAAATCAACAATGTGAGGTCAAAAACACGTTGTTGGTCGAAAAGTGATTCTGGCGCTCTGAAAAGCATTTTAAAGGCATAAAAACAAGAAACGTTGATATCTCTGTCAATTTCAATGCAAACGTGTTACTAAGCTCAGCAATGGATTATAGGGCCATACTCCACCATTTGGAAGTAGTTTTGAGTAAAATCAACCATGTAAAGTCAAAAACACATTGTCTGTCAAAAAGTGATTCTGGCGCTCTGAAAAGCATTTTGCGGGCATAAAAACAAGAAACGTTGATATCTCTGTCAATTTCAGTTCAAACGTGTTACTAAGCTTACTAAAGGGTTATTGGGCCATACTAAACCATTTGGAAGTGGAATACATTCGTTTTGAGTGAAATCAACAATGTGAGGTCAAAAACACGTTGTTGGTCGAAAAGTGATTCTGGCGCTCTGAAAAGCATTTTGCAGGCATAAAAACAAGACATGTTGATATCTCTGTCAATTTCAATGCAAACGTGTTACTAAGCTCAGCAATGGGTTATAGGGCCATACTCCACCATTTGGAAGTAGTTTTGAGCAAAATCAACCATGTAAAGTCAAAAACACATTGTCTTTCAAAAAGTGATTCTGGCGCTCTGAAAAGCATTTTGCAGGCATAAAAACAAGAAACGTTGATATCTCTGTCAATTTCAGTTCAAACGTGTTACTAAGCTTACTAAAGGGTTATTGGGCCATACTAAACCATTTGGAAGTGGAATACATTCGTTTAGAGTGAAATCAACAATGTAAAGTCAAAAACACGTTGTTGGTCGAAAAGTGATTCTGAAGCTCTGAAAAGCATTTTGCAGGCATAAAAACAAGAAACGTTGATATCTCTGTCAATTTCAATGCAAACGTGTTACTAAGCTCAGCAATGGGTTATAGGGCCATACTCCACCATTTGGAAGTAGTTTTGAGCAAAATCAACCATGTAAAGTCAAAAACACGTTGTTGGTCGAAAAGTGATTCTGGCGCTCTGAAAAGCATTTTGCAGGCATAAAAACAAGAAACGTTGATATCTCTGTCAATTTCAGTTCAAACGTATTACTAAGCTCAGCAATGGGTTATAGGGCCATACTAAACCATTTGGAAGTGGAATACATTCGTTTTGAGTGAAATCAACAATGTGAGGTCAAAAACACGTTGTTGGTCGAAAAGTGATTCTGGCGCTCTGAAAAGCATTTTGCAGGCATAAAAACAAGAAACGTTGATATCTCTGTCAATTTCAATGCAAACGTGTTACTAAGCTCAGCAATGGGTTATAGGGCCATACTCCACCATTTGGAAGTAGTTTTGAGCAAAATCAACCATGTAAAGTCAAAAACACATTGTCTGTCAAAAAGTGATTCTGGCGCTCTGAAAAGCATTTTGCAGGCATAAAAACAAGAAACGTTGATATCTCTGTCAATTTCAGTTCAAACGTATTACTAAGCTCAGCAATGGGTTATAGGGCCATACTAAACCATTTGGAAGTGGAATACATTCGTTTTGAGTGAAATCAACAATGTTAGGTCAAAAACACGTTGTTGGTCGAAAAGTGATTCTGGCGCTCTGAAAAGCATTTTGCAGGCATAAAAACAAGAAACGTTGATATCTCTGTCAATTTCAATGCAAACGTGTTACTAAGCTCAGCAATGGGTTATAGGGCCATACTCCACCATTTGGAAGTAGTTTTGAGCAAAATCAACCATGTAAAGTCAAAAACACATTGTCTGTCAAAAAGTGATTCTGGCGCTCTGAAAAGCATTTTGCAGGCATAAAAACAAGAAACGTTGATATCTCTGTCAATTTCAGTTCAAACGTGTTACTAAGCTCAGCAATGGGTTATAGGGCCATACTAAACCATTTGGAAGTGGAATACATTCGTTTTGAGTGAAATCAACAATGTGAGGTCAAAAACACGTTGTTGGTCGAAAAGTGATTCTGGCGCTCTGAAAAGCATTTTGCAGGCATAAAAACAAGAAAAGTTGATATCTCTGTCAATTTCAATGCAAACGTGTTACTAAGCTCAGCAATGGGTTATAGGGCCATACTCCACCATTTGGAAGTAGTTTTGAGCAAAATCAACCATGTAAAGTCAAAAACACATTGTCTGTCAAAAAGTGATTCTGGCGCTCTGAAAAGCATTTTGCAGGCATAAAAACAAGAAACGTTGATATCTCTGTCAATTTCAGTTCAAACGTGTTACTAAGCTCAGCAATGGGTTATAGGGCCATACTAAACCATTTGGAAGTGGAATACATTCGTTTTGAGTGAAATCAACAATGTGAGGTCAAAAACACGTTGTTGGTCGAAAAGTGATTCTGGCGCTCTGAAAAGCATTTTGCAGGCATAAAAACAAGAAACGTTGATATCTCTGTCAATTTCAATGCAAACGTGTTACCAAGCTCAGCAATGGATTATAGGGCCATACTCCACCATTTGGAAGTAGTTTTGAGCAAAATCAACCATGTAAAGTCAAAAACACATTGTCTGTCAAAAAGTGATTCTGGCGCTCTGAAAAGCATTTTGCGGGCATAAAAACAAGAAACGTTGATATCTCTGTCAATTTCAGTTCAAACGTGTTACTAAGCTTACTAAAGGGTTATTGGGCCATACTAAACCATTTGGAAGTGGAATACATTCGTTTTGAGTGAAATCAACAATGTGAGGTCAAAAACACGTTGTTGGTCGAAAAGTGATTCTGGCGCTCTGAAAAGCATTTTAAAGGCATAAAAACAAGAAACGTTGATATCTCTGTCAATTTCAATGCAAACGTGTTACTAAGCTCAGCAATGGGTTATAGGGCCATACTCCACCATTTGGAAGTAGTTTTGAGCAAAATCAACCATGTAAAGTCAAAAACACGTTGTTGGTCGAAAAGTGATTCTGGCGCTCTGAAAAGCATTTTGCAGGCATAAAAACAAGACATGTTGATATCTCTGTCAATTTCAATGCAAACGTGTTACCAAGCTCAGCAATGGATTATAGGGCCATACTCCACCATTTGGAAGTAGTTTTGAGCAAAATCAACCATGTAAAGTCAAAAACACATTGTCTGTCAAAAAGTGATTCTGGCGCTCTGAAAAGCATTTTGCGGGCATAAAAACAAGAAACGTTGATATCTCTGTCAATTTCAATGCAAACGTGTTACTAAGCTCAGCAATGGATTAGGGGGCCATACTCCACCATTTGGAAGTAGTTTTGAGTAAAATCAACCATGTAAAGTCAAAAACACATTGTCTGTCAAAAAGTGATTCTGGCGCTCTGAAAAGCATTTTGCGGGCATAAAAACAAGAAACGTTGATATCTCTGTCAATTTCAGTTCAAACGTGTTACTAAGCTTACTAAAGGGTTATTGGGCCATACTAAACCATTTGGAAGTGGAATACATTCGTTTTGAGTGAAATCAACAATGTGAGGTCAAAAACACGTTGTTGGTCGAAAAGTGATTCTGGCGCTCTGAAAAGCATTTTAAAGGCATAAAAACAAGAAACGTTGATATCTCTGTCAATTTCAATGCAAACGTGTTACTAAGCTCAGCAATGGGTTATAGGGCCATACTCCACCATTTGGAAGTAGTTTTGAGCAAAATCAACCATGTAAAGTCAAAAACACGTTGTTGGTCGAAAAGTGATTCTGGCGCTCTGAAAAGCATTTTGCAGGCATAAAAACAAGACATGTGTATATCTCTGTCAATTTCAATGCAAACGTGTTACCAAGCTCAGCAATGGATTATAGGGCCATACTCCACCATTTGGAAGTAGTTTTGAGCAAAATCAACCATGTAAAGTCAAATACACATTGTCTGTCAAAAAGTGATTCTGGCGCTCTGAAAAGCATTTTGCGGGCATAAAAACAAGAAACGTTGATATCTCTGTCAATTTCAGTTCAAACGTGTTACTAAGCTTACTAAAGGGTTATTGGGCCATACTAAACCATTTGGAAGTGGAATACATTCGTTTTGAGTGAAATCAACAATGTGAGGTCAAAAACACGTTGTTGGTCGAAAAGTTATTCTGGCGCTCTGAAAAGCATTTTAAAGGCATAAAAACAAGAAACGTTGATATCTCTGTCAATTTCAATGCAAACGTGTTACTAAGCTCAGCAATGGATTATAGGGCCATACTCCACCATTTGGAAGTAGTTTTGAGTAAAATCAACCATGTAAAGTCAAAAACACATTGTCTGTCAAAAATTGATTCTGGCGCTCTGAAAAGCATTTTGCAGGCATAAAAACAAGAAACGTTGATATCTCTGTCAATTTCAGTTCAAACGTGTTACTAAGCTTACTAAAGGGTTATTGGGCCATACTAAACCATTTGGAAGTGGAATACATTCGTTTTGAGTGAAATCAACAATGTGAGGTCAAAAACACGTTGTTGGTCGAAAAGTGATTCTGGCGCTCTGAAAAGCATTTTAAAGGCATAAAAACAAGAAACGTTGATATCTCTGTCAATTTCAATGCAAACGTGTTACTAAGCTCAGCAATGGGTTATAGGGCCATACTCCACCATTTGGAAGTAGTTTTGAGCAAAATCAACCATGTAAAGTCAAAACACGTTGTTGGTCGAAAAGTGATTCTGGCGCTCTGAAAAGCATTTTGCAGGCATAAAAACAAGACATGTGTATATCTCTGTCAATTTCAATGCAAACGTGTTACCAAGCTCAGCAATGGATTATAGGGCCATACTCCACCATTTGGAAGTAGTTTTGAGCAAAATCAACCATGTAAAGTCAAATACACATTGTCTGTCAAAAAGTGATTCTGGCGCTCTGAAAAGCATTTTGCGGGCATAAAAACAAGAAACGTTGATATCTCTGTCAATTTCAGTTCAAACGTGTTACTAAGCTCAGCAATGGGTTATAGGGCCATACTAAACCATTTGGAAGTGGAATACATTCGTTTTGAGTGAAATCAACAATGTGAGGTCAAAAACACGTTGTTGGTCGAAAAGTGATTCTGGCGCTCTGAAAAGCATTTTGCAGGCATAAAAACAAGAAACGTTGATATCTCTGTCAATTTCAATGCAAACGTGTTACTAAGCTCAGCAATGGGTTATAGGGCCATACTCCACCATTTGGAAGTAGTTTTGAGCAAAATCAAACATGTAAAGTCAAAAACACATTGTCTGTCAAAAAGTGATTCTGGCGCTCTGAAAAGCATTTTGCGGGCATAAAAACAAGAAACGTTGATATCTCTGTCAATTTCAGTTCAAACGTGTTACTAAGCTTACTAAAGGGTTATTGGGCCATACTAAACCATTTGGAAGTGGAATACATTCGTTTTGAGTGAAATCAACAATGTGAGGTCAAAAACACGTTGTTGGTCGAAAAGTGATTCTGGCGCTCTGAAAAGCATTTTAAAGGCATAAAAACAAGAAACGTTGATATCTCTGTCAATTTCAATGCAAACGTGTTACTAAGCTCAGCAATGGGTTATAGGGCCATACTCCACCATTTGGAAGTAGTTTTGAGCAAAATCAACCATGTAAAGTCAAAAACACATTGTCTGTCAAAAAGTGATTCTGGCGCTCTGAAAAGCATTTTGCAGGCATAAAAACAAGAAACGTTGATATCTCTGTCAATTTCAGTTCAAACGTGTTACTAAGCTCAGCAATGGGTTATAGGGCCATACTAAACCATTTGGAAGTGGAATACATTCGTTTTGAGTGAAATCAACAATGTGAGGTCAAAAACACGTTGTTGGTCGAAAAGTGATTCTGGCGCTCTGAAAAGCATTTTGCAGGCATAAAAACAAGAAACGTTGATATCTCTGTCAATTTCAATGCAAACGTGTTACCAAGCTCAGCAATGGATTATAGGGCCATACTCCACCATTTGGAAGTAGTTTTGAGCAAAATCAACCATGTAAAGTCAAAAACACATTGTCTGTCAAAAAGTGATTCTGGCGCTCTGAAAAGCATTTTGCGGGCATAAAAACAAGAAACGTTGATATCTCTGTCAATTTCAGTTCAAACGTGTTACTAAGCTTACTAAAGGGTTATTGGGCCATACTAAACCATTTGGAAGTGGAATACATTCGTTTTGAGTGAAATCAACAATGTGAGGTCAAAAACACGTTGTTGGTCGAAAAGTGATTCTGGCGCTCTGAAAAGCATTTTAAAGGCATAAAAACAAGAAACGTTGATATCTCTGTCAATTTCAATGCAAACGTGTTACTAAGCTCAGCAATGGGTTATAGGGCCATACTCCACCATTTGGAAGTAGTTTTGAGCAAAATCAACCATGTAAAGTCAAAAACACGTTGTTGGTCGAAAAGTGATTCTGGCGCTCTGAAAAGCATTTTGCAGGCATAAAAACAAGACATGTTGATATCTCTGTCAATTTCAATGCAAACGTGTTACCAAGCTCAGCAATGGATTATAGGGCCATACTCCACCATTTGGAAGTAGTTTTGAGCAAAATCAACCATGTAAAGTCAAAAACACATTGTCTGTCAAAAAGTGATTCTGGCGCTCTGAAAAGCATTTTGCGGGCATAAAAACAAGAAACGTTGATATCTCTGTCAATTTCAATGCAAACGTGTTACTAAGCTCAGCAATGGATTAGGGGGCCATACTCCACCATTTGGAAGTAGTTTTGAGTAAAATCAACCATGTAAAGTCAAAAACACATTGTCTGTCAAAAAGTTATTCTGGCGCTCTGAAAAGCATTTTGCGGGCATAAAAACAAGAAACGTTGATATCTCTGTCAATTTCAGTTCAAACGTGTTACTAAGCTTACTAAAGGGTTATTGGGCCATACTAAACCATTTGGAAGTGGAATACATTCGTTTTGAGTGAAATCAACAATGTGAGGTCAAAAACACGTTGTTGGTCGAAAAGTGATTCTGGCGCTCTGAAAAGCATTTTAAAGGCATAAAAACAAGAAACGTTGATATCTCTGTCAATTTCAATGCAAACGTGTTACTAAGCTCAGCAATGGGTTATAGGGCCATACTCCACCATTTGGAAGTAGTTTTGAGCAAAATCAACCATGTAAAGTCAAAAACACGTTGTTGGTCGAAAAGTGATTCTGGCGCTCTGAAAAGCATTTTGCAGGCATAAAAACAAGACATGTGTATATCTCTGTCAATTTCAATGCAAACGTGTTACCAAGCTCAGCAATGGATTATAGGGCCATACTCCACCATTTGGAAGTAGTTTTGAGCAAAATCAACCATGTAAAGTCAAATACACATTGTCTGTCAAAAAGTGATTCTGGCGCTCTGAAAAGCATTTTGCGGGCATAAAAACAAGAAACGTTGATATCTCTGTCAATTTCAGTTCAAACGTGTTACTAAGCTTACTAAAGGGTTATTGGGCCATACTAAACCATTTGGAAGTGGAATACATTCGTTTTGAGTGAAATCAACAATGTGAGGTCAAAAACACGTTGTTGGTCGAAAAGTTATTCTGGCGCTCTGAAAAGCATTTTAAAGGCATAAAAACAAGAAACGTTGATATCTCTGTCAATTTCAATGCAAACGTGTTACTAAGCTCAGCAATGGATTATAGGGCCATACTCCACCATTTGGAAGTAGTTTTGAGTAAAATCAACCATGTAAAGTCAAAAACACATTGTCTGTCAAAAATTGATTCTGGCGCTCTGAAAAGCATTTTGCAGGCATAAAAACAAGAAACGTTGATATCTCTGTCAATTTCAGTTCAAACGTGTTACTAAGCTTACTAAAGGGTTATTGGGCCATACTAAACCATTTGGAAGTGGAATACATTCGTTTTGAGTGAAATCAACAATGTGAGGTCAAAAACACGTTGTTGGTCGAAAAGTGATTCTGGCGCTCTGAAAAGCATTTTAAAGGCATAAAAACAAGAAACGTTGATATCTCTGTCAATTTCAATGCAAACGTGTTACTAAGCTCAGCAATGGGTTATAGGGCCATACTCCACCATTTGGAAGTAGTTTTGAGCAAAATCAACCATGTAAAGTCAAAACACGTTGTTGGTCGAAAAGTGATTCTGGCGCTCTGAAAAGCATTTTGCAGGCATAAAAACAAGACATGTGTATATCTCTGTCAATTTCAATGCAAACGTGTTACCAAGCTCAGCAATGGATTATAGGGCCATACTCCACCATTTGGAAGTAGTTTTGAGCAAAATCAACCATGTAAAGTCAAATACACATTGTCTGTCAAAAAGTGATTCTGGCGCTCTGAAAAGCATTTTGCGGGCATAAAAACAAGAAACGTTGATATCTCTGTCAATTTCAGTTCAAACGTGTTACTAAGCTCAGCAATGGGTTATAGGGCCATACTAAACCATTTGGAAGTGGAATACATTCGTTTTGAGTGAAATCAACAATGTGAGGTCAAAAACACGTTGTTGGTCGAAAAGTGATTCTGGCGCTCTGAAAAGCATTTTGCAGGCATAAAAACAAGAAACGTTGATATCTCTGTCAATTTCAATGCAAACGTGTTACTAAGCTCAGCAATGGGTTATAGGGCCATACTCCACCATTTGGAAGTAGTTTTGAGCAAAATCAAACATGTAAAGTCAAAAACACATTGTCTGTCAAAAAGTGATTCTGGCGCTCTGAAAAGCATTTTGCGGGCATAAAAACAAGAAACGTTGATATCTCTGTCAATTTCAGTTCAAACGTGTTACTAAGCTTACTAAAGGGTTATTGGGCCATACTAAACCATTTGGAAGTGGAATACATTCGTTTTGAGTGAAATCAACAATGTGAGGTCAAAAACACGTTGTTGGTCGAAAAGTGATTCTGGCGCTCTGAAAAGCATTTTAAAGGCATAAAAACAAGAAACGTTGATATCTCTGTCAATTTCAATGCAAACGTGTTACTAAGCTCAGCAATGGATTATAGGGCCATACTCCACCATTTGGAAGTAGTTTTGAGTAAAATCAACCATGTAAAGTCAAAAACACATTGTCTGTCAAAAAGTGATTCTGGCGCTCTGAAAAGCATTTTGCGGGCATAAAAACAAGAAACGTTGATATCTCTGTCAATTTCAGTTCAAACGTGTTACTAAGCTTACTAAAGGGTTATTGGGCCATACTAAACCATTTGGAAGTGGAATACATTCGTTTTGAGTGAAATCAACAATGTGAGGTCAAAAACACGTTGTTGGTCGAAAAGTGATTCTGGCGCTCTGAAAAGCATTTTGCAGGCATAAAAACAAGAAACGTTGATATCTCTGTCAATTTCAATGCAAACGTGTTACTAAGCTCAGCAATGGGTTATAGGGCCATACTCCACCATTTGGAAGTAGTTTTGAGCAAAATCAAACATGTAAAGTCAAAAACACATTGTCTGTCAAAAAGTGATTCTGGCGCTCTGAAAAGCATTTTGCGGGCATAAAAACAAGAAACGTTGATATCTCTGTCAATTTCAGTTCAAACGTGTTACTAAGCTTACTAAAGGGTAATTGGGCCATACTAAACCATTTGGAAGTGGAATACATTCGTTTTGAGTGAAATCAACAATGTGAGGTCAAAAACACGTTGTTGGTCGAAAAGTGATTCTGGCGCTCTGAAAAGCATTTTGCAGGCATAAAAACAAGAAACGTTGATATCTCTGTCAATTTCAATGCAAACGTGTTACTAAGCTCAGCAATGGGTTATAGGGCCATACTCCACCATTTGGAAGTAGTTTTGAGCAAAATCAAACATGTAAAGTCAAAAACACATTGTCTGTCAAAAAGTGATTCTGGCGCTCTGAAAAGCATTTTGCGGGCATAAAAACAAGAAACGTTGATATCTCTGTCAATTTCAGTTCAAACGTGTTACTAAGCTCAGCAATGGGTTATAGGGCCATACTCCACCATTTGGAAGTAGTTTTGAGTAAAATCAACCATGTAAAGTCAAAAACACATTGTCTGTCAAAAAGTGATTCTGGCGCTCTGAAAAGCATTTTGCGGGCATAAAAACAAGAAACGTTGATATCTCTGTCAATTTCAGTTCAAACGTGTTACTAAGCTTACTAAAGGGTTATTGGGCCATACTAAACCATTTGGAAGTGGAATACATTCGTTTTGAGTGAAATCAACAATGTGAGGTCAAAAACACGTTGTTGGTCGAAAAGTGATTCTGGCGCTCTGAAAAGCATTTTGCAGGCATAAAAACAAGAAACGTTGATATCTCTGTCAATTTCAATGCAAACGTGTTACTAAGCTCAGCAATGGGTTATAGGGCCATACTCCACCATTTGGAAGTAGTTTTGAGCAAAATCAAACATGTAAAGTCAAAAACACATTGTCTGTCAAAAAGTGATTCTGGCGCTCTGAAAAGCATTTTGCGGGCATAAAAACAAGAAACGTTGATATCTCTGTCAATTTCAGTTCAAACGTGTTACTAAGCTTACTAAAGGGTTATTGGGCCATACTAAACCATTTGGAAGTGGAATACATTCGTTTTGAGTGAAATCAACAATGTGAGGTCAAAAACACGTTGTTGGTCGAAAAGTGATTCTGGCGCTCTGAAAAGCATTTTGCAGGCATAAAAACAAGAAACGTTGATATCTCTGTCAATTTCAATGCAAACGTGTTACTAAGCTCAGCAATGGGTTATAGGGCCATACTCCACCATTTGGAAGTAGTTTTGAGCAAAATCAAACATGTAAAGTCAAAAACACATTGTCTGTCAAAAAGTGATTCTGGCGCTCTGAAAAGCATTTTGCGGGCATAAAAACAAGAAACGTTGATATCTCTGTCAATTTCAATGCAAACGTGTTACCAAGCTCAGCAATGGATTATAGGGCCATACTCCACCATTTGGAAGTAGTTTTGAGCAAAATCAACCATGTAAAGTCAAATACACATTGTCTGTCAAAAAGTGATTCTGGCGCTCTGAAAAGCATTTTGCGGGCATAAAAACAAGAAACGTTGATATCTCTGTCAATTTCAGTTCAAACGTGTTACTAAGCTTACTAAAGGGTTATTGGGCCATACTAAACCATTTGGAAGTGGAATACATTCGTTTTGAGTGAAATCAACAATGTGAGGTCAAAAACACGTTGTTGGTCGAAAAGTTATTCTGGCGCTCTGAAAAGCATTTTAAAGGCATAAAAACAAGACATGTGTATATCTCTGTCAATTTCAATGCAAACGTGTTACCAAGCTCAGCAATGGATTATAGGGCCATACTCCACCATTTGGAAGTAGTTTTGAGCAAAATCAACCATGTAAAGTCAAATACACATTGTCTGTCAAAAAGTGATTCTGGCGCTCTGAAAAGCATTTTGCGGGCATAAAAACAAGAAACGTTGATATCTCTGTCAATTTCAGTTCAAACGTGTTACTAAGCTCAGCAATGGGTTATAGGGCCATACTAAACCATTTGGAAGTGGAATACATTCGTTTTGAGTGAAATCAACAATGTGAGGTCAAAAACACGTTGTTGGTCGAAAAGTGATTCTGGCGCTCTGAAAAGCATTTTGCAGGCATAAAAACAAGAAACGTTGATATCTCTGTCAATTTCAATGCAAACGTGTTACTAAGCTCAGCAATGGGTTATAGGGCCATACTCCACCATTTGGAAGTAGTTTTGAGCAAAATCAAACATGTAAAGTCAAAAACACATTGTCTGTCAAAAAGTGATTCTGGCGCTCTGAAAAGCATTTTGCGGGCATAAAAACAAGAAACGTTGATATCTCTGTCAATTTCAGTTCAAACGTGTTACTAAGCTTACTAAAGGGTTATTGGGCCATACTAAACCATTTGGAAGTGGAATACATTCGTTTTGAGTGAAATCAACAATGTGAGGTCAAAAACACGTTGTTGGTCGAAAAGTGATTCTGGCGCTCTGAAAAGCATTTTAAAGGCATAAAAACAAGAAACGTTGATATCTCTGTCAATTTCAATGCAAACGTGTTACTAAGCTCAGCAATGGATTATAGGGCCATACTCCACCATTTGGAAGTAGTTTTGAGTAAAATCAACCATGTAAAGTCAAAAACACATTGTCTGTCAAAAAGTGATTCTGGCGCTCTGAAAAGCATTTTGAGGGCATAAAAACAAGAAACGTTGATATCTCTGTCAATTTCAGTTCAAACGTGTTACTAAGCTTACTAAAGGGTTATTGGGCCATACTAAACCATTTGGAAGTGGAATACATTCGTTTTGAGTGAAATCAACAATGTGAGGTCAAAAACACGTTGTTGGTCGAAAAGTGATTCTGGCGCTCTGAAAAGCATTTTGCAGGCATAAAAACAAGAAACGTTGATATCTCTGTCAATTTCAATGCAAACGTGTTACTAAGCTCAGCAATGGGTTATAGGGCCATACTCCACCATTTGGAAGTAGTTTTGAGCAAAATCAAACATGTAAAGTCAAAAACACATTGTCTGTCAAAAAGTGATTCTGGCGCTCTGAAAAGCATTTTGCGGGCATAAAAACAAGAAACGTTGATATCTCTGTCAATTTCAGTTCAAACGTGTTACTAAGCTTACTAAAGGGTAATTGGGCCATACTAAACCATTTGGAAGTGGAATACATTCGTTTTGAGTGAAATCAACAATGTGAGGTCAAAAACACGTTGTTGGTCGAAAAGTGATTCTGGCGCTCTGAAAAGCATTTTGCAGGCATAAAAACAAGAAACGTTGATATCTCTGTCAATTTCAATGCAAACGTGTTACTAAGCTCAGCAATGGGTTATAGGGCCATACTCCACCATTTGGAAGTAGTTTTGAGCAAAATCAAACATGTAAAGTCAAAAACACATTGTCTGTCAAAAAGTGATTCTGGCGCTCTGAAAAGCATTTTGCGGGCATAAAAACAAGAAACGTTGATATCTCTGTCAATTTCAGTTCAAACGTGTTACTAAGCTCAGCAATGGGTTATAGGGCCATACTCCACCATTTGGAAGTAGTTTTGAGTAAAATCAACCATGTAAAGTCAAAAACACATTGTCTGTCAAAAAGTGATTCTGGCGCTCTGAAAAGCATTTTGCGGGCATAAAAACAAGAAACGTTGATATCTCTGTCAATTTCAGTTCAAACGTGTTACTAAGCTTACTAAAGGGTTATTGGGCCATACTAAACCATTTGGAAGTGGAATACATTCGTTTTGAGTGAAATCAACAATGTGAGGTCAAAAACACGTTGTTGGTCGAAAAGTGATTCTGGCGCTCTGAAAAGCATTTTGCAGGCATAAAAACAAGAAACGTTGATATCTCTGTCAATTTCAATGCAAACGTGTTACTAAGCTCAGCAATGGGTTATAGGGCCATACTCCACCATTTGGAAGTAGTTTTGAGCAAAATCAAACATGTAAAGTCAAAAACACATTGTCTGTCAAAAAGTGATTCTGGCGCTCTGAAAAGCATTTTGCGGGCATAAAAACAAGAAACGTTGATATCTCTGTCAATTTCAGTTCAAACGTGTTACTAAGCTTACTAAAGGGTTATTGGGCCATACTAAACCATTTGGAAGTGGAATACATTCGTTTTGAGTGAAATCAACAATGTGAGGTCAAAAACACGTTGTTGGTCGAAAAGTGATTCTGGCGCTCTGAAAAGCATTTTGCAGGCATAAAAACAAGAAACGTTGATATCTCTGTCAATTTCAATGCAAACGTGTTACTAAGCTCAGCAATGGGTTATAGGGCCATACTCCACCATTTGGAAGTAGTTTTGAGCAAAATCAAACATGTAAAGTCAAAAACACATTGTCTGTCAAAAAGTGATTCTGGCGCTCTGAAAAGCATTTTGCGGGCATAAAAACAAGAAACGTTGATATCTCTGTCAATTTCAATGCAAACGTGTTACCAAGCTCAGCAATGGATTATAGGGCCATACTCCACCATTTGGAAGTAGTTTTGAGCAAAATCAACCATGTAAAGTCAAATACACATTGTCTGTCAAAAAGTGATTCTGGCGCTCTGAAAAGCATTTTGCGGGCATAAAAACAAGAAACGTTGATATCTCTGTCAATTTCAGTTCAAACGTGTTACTAAGCTTACTAAAGGGTTATTGGGCCATACTAAACCATTTGGAAGTGGAATACATTCGTTTTGAGTGAAATCAACAATGTGAGGTCAAAAACACGTTGTTGGTCGAAAAGTTATTCTGGCGCTCTGAAAAGCATTTTAAAGGCATAAAAACAAGAAACGTTGATATCTCTGTCAATTTCAATGCAAACGTGTTACTAAGCTCAGCAATGGATTATAGGGCCATACTCCACCATTTGGAAGTAGTTTTGAGTAAAATCAACCATGTAAAGTCAAAAACACATTGTCTGTCAAAAATTGATTCTGGCGCTCTGAAAAGCATTTTGCAGGCATAAAAACAAGAAACGTTGATATCTCTGTCAATTTCAGTTCAAACGTGTTACTAAGCTTACTAAAGGGTTATTGGGCCATACTAAACCATTTGGAAGTGGAATACATTCGTTTTGAGTGAAATCAACAATGTGAGGTCAAAAACACGTTGTTGGTCGAAAAGTGATTCTGGCGCTCTGAAAAGCATTTTAAAGGCATAAAAACAAGAAACGTTGATATCTCTGTCAATTTCAATGCAAACGTGTTACTAAGCTCAGCAATGGGTTATAGGGCCATACTCCACCATTTGGAAGTAGTTTTGAGCAAAATCAACCATGTAAAGTCAAAACACGTTGTTGGTCGAAAAGTGATTCTGGCGCTCTGAAAAGCATTTTGCAGGCATAAAAACAAGACATGTGTATATCTCTGTCAATTTCAATGCAAACGTGTTACCAAGCTCAGCAATGGATTATAGGGCCATACTCCACCATTTGGAAGTAGTTTTGAGCAAAATCAACCATGTAAAGTCAAATACACATTGTCTGTCAAAAAGTGATTCTGGCGCTCTGAAAAGCATTTTGCGGGCATAAAAACAAGAAACGTTGATATCTCTGTCAATTTCAGTTCAAACGTGTTACTAAGCTCAGCAATGGGTTATAGGGCCATACTAAACCATTTGGAAGTGGAATACATTCGTTTTGAGTGAAATCAACAATGTGAGGTCAAAAACACGTTGTTGGTCGAAAAGTGATTCTGGCGCTCTGAAAAGCATTTTGCAGGCATAAAAACAAGAAACGTTGATATCTCTGTCAATTTCAATGCAAACGTGTTACTAAGCTCAGCAATGGGTTATAGGGCCATACTCCACCATTTGGAAGTAGTTTTGAGCAAAATCAAACATGTAAAGTCAAAAACACATTGTCTGTCAAAAAGTGATTCTGGCGCTCTGAAAAGCATTTTGCGGGCATAAAAACAAGAAACGTTGATATCTCTGTCAATTTCAGTTCAAACGTGTTACTAAGCTTACTAAAGGGTTATTGGGCCATACTAAACCATTTGGAAGTGGAATACATTCGTTTTGAGTGAAATCAACAATGTGAGGTCAAAAACACGTTGTTGGTCGAAAAGTGATTCTGGCGCTCTGAAAAGCATTTTAAAGGCATAAAAACAAGAAACGTTGATATCTCTGTCAATTTCAATGCAAACGTGTTACTAAGCTCAGCAATGGATTATAGGGCCATACTCCACCATTTGGAAGTAGTTTTGAGTAAAATCAACCATGTAAAGTCAAAAACACATTGTCTGTCAAAAAGTGATTCTGGCGCTCTGAAAAGCATTTTGCGGGCATAAAAACAAGAAACGTTGATATCTCTGTCAATTTCAGTTCAAACGTGTTACTAAGCTTACTAAAGGGTTATTGGGCCATACTAAACCATTTGGAAGTGGAATACATTCGTTTTGAGTGAAATCAACAATGTGAGGTCAAAAACACGTTGTTGGTCGAAAAGTGATTCTGGCGCTCTGAAAAGCATTTTGCAGGCATAAAAACAAGAAACGTTGATATCTCTGTCAATTTCAATGCAAACGTGTTACTAAGCTCAGCAATGGGTTATAGGGCCATACTCCACCATTTGGAAGTAGTTTTGAGCAAAATCAAACATGTAAAGTCAAAAACACATTGTCTGTCAAAAAGTGATTCTGGCGCTCTGAAAAGCATTTTGCGGGCATAAAAACAAGAAACGTTGATATCTCTGTCAATTTCAGTTCAAACGTGTTACTAAGCTTACTAAAGGGTAATTGGGCCATACTAAACCATTTGGAAGTGGAATACATTCGTTTTGAGTGAAATCAACAATGTGAGGTCAAAAACACGTTGTTGGTCGAAAAGTGATTCTGGCGCTCTGAAAAGCATTTTGCAGGCATAAAAACAAGAAACGTTGATATCTCTGTCAATTTCAATGCAAACGTGTTACTAAGCTCAGCAATGGGTTATAGGGCCATACTCCACCATTTGGAAGTAGTTTTGAGCAAAATCAAACATGTAAAGTCAAAAACACATTGTCTGTCAAAAAGTGATTCTGGCGCTCTGAAAAGCATTTTGCGGGCATAAAAACAAGAAACGTTGATATCTCTGTCAATTTCAGTTCAAACGTGTTACTAAGCTCAGCAATGGGTTATAGGGCCATACTCCACCATTTGGAAGTAGTTTTGAGTAAAATCAACCATGTAAAGTCAAAAACACATTGTCTGTCAAAAAGTGATTCTGGCGCTCTGAAAAGCATTTTGCGGGCATAAAAACAAGAAACGTTGATATCTCTGTCAATTTCAGTTCAAACGTGTTACTAAGCTTACTAAAGGGTTATTGGGCCATACTAAACCATTTGGAAGTGGAATACATTCGTTTTGAGTGAAATCAACAATGTGAGGTCAAAAACACGTTGTTGGTCGAAAAGTGATTCTGGCGCTCTGAAAAGCATTTTGCAGGCATAAAAACAAGAAACGTTGATATCTCTGTCAATTTCAATGCAAACGTGTTACTAAGCTCAGCAATGGGTTATAGGGCCATACTCCACCATTTGGAAGTAGTTTTGAGCAAAATCAAACATGTAAAGTCAAAAACACATTGTCTGTCAAAAAGTGATTCTGGCGCTCTGAAAAGCATTTTGCGGGCATAAAAACAAGAAACGTTGATATCTCTGTCAATTTCAGTTCAAACGTGTTACTAAGCTTACTAAAGGGTTATTGGGCCATACTAAACCATTTGGAAGTGGAATACATTCGTTTTGAGTGAAATCAACAATGTGAGGTCAAAAACACGTTGTTGGTCGAAAAGTGATTCTGGCGCTCTGAAAAGCATTTTGCAGGCATAAAAACAAGAAACGTTGATATCTCTGTCAATTTCAATGCAAACGTGTTACTAAGCTCAGCAATGGGTTATAGGGCCATACTCCACCATTTGGAAGTAGTTTTGAGCAAAATCAAACATGTAAAGTCAAAAACACATTGTCTGTCAAAAAGTGATTCTGGCGCTCTGAAAAGCATTTTGCGGGCATAAAAACAAGAAACGTTGATATCTCTGTCAATTTCAGTTCAAACGTGTTACTAAGCTTACTAAAGGGTTATTGGGCCATACTAAACCATTTGGAAGTGGAATACATTCGTTTTGAGTGAAATCAACAATGTGAGGTCAAAAACACGTTGTTGGTCGAAAAGTGATTCTGGCGCTCTGAAAAGCATTTTGCAGGCATAAAAACAAGAAACGTTGATATCTCTGTCAATTTCAATGCAAACGTGTTACTAAGCTCAGCAATGGGTTATAGGGCCATACTCCACCATTTGGAAGTAGTTTTGAGCAAAATCAAACATGTAAAGTCAAAAACACATTGTCTGTCAAAAAGTGATTCTGGCGCTCTGAAAAGCATTTTGCGGGCATAAAAACAAGAAACGTTGATATCTCTGTCAATTTCAGTTCAAACGTGTTACTAAGCTCAGCAATGGGTTATAGGGCCATACTCCACCATTTGGAAGTAGTTTTGAGCAAAATCAACCATGTAAAGTCAAAAACACGTTGTCTGTCAAAAAGTGATTCTGGCGCTCTGAAAAGCATTTTGCGGGCATAAAAACAAGAAACGTTGATATCTCTGTCAATTTCAATGCAAACGTGTTACTAAGCTCAGCAATGGATTAGGGGGCCATACTCCACCATTTGGAAGTAGTTTTGAGTAAAATCAACCATGTAAAGTCAAAAACACATTGTCTGTGAAAAAGTGATTCTGGCGCTCTGAAAAGCATTTTGCGGGCATAAAAACAAGAAACGTTGATATCTCTGTCAATTTCAGTTCAAACGTGTTACTAAGCTTACTAAAGGGTTATTGGGCCATACTAAACCATTTGGAAGTGGAATACATTCGTTTTGAGTGAAATCAACAATGTGAGGTCAAAAACACGTTGTTGGTCGAAAAGTGATTCTGGCGCTCTGAAAAGCATTTTAAAGGCATAAAAACAAGAAACGTTGATATCTCTGTCAATTTCAATGCAAACGTGTTACTAAGCTCAGCAATGGGTTATAGGGCCATACTCCACCATTTGGAAGTAGTTTTGAGCAAAATCAACCATGTAAAGTCAAAAACACGTTGTTGGTCGAAAAGTGATTCTGGCGCTCTGAAAAGCATTTTGCAGGCATAAAAACAAGACATGTGTATATCTCTGTCAATTTCAATGCAAACGTGTTACCAAGCTCAGCAATGGATTATAGGGCCATACTCCACCATTTGGAAGTAGTTTTGAGCAAAATCAACCATGTAAAGTCAAATACACATTGTCTGTCAAAAAGTGATTCTGGCGCTCTGAAAAGCATTTTGCGGGCATAAAAACAAGAAACGTTGATATCTCTGTCAATTTCAGTTCAAACGTGTTACTAAGCTCAGCAATGGGTTATAGGGCCATACTAAACCATTTGGAAGTGGAATACATTCGTTTTGAGTGAAATCAACAATGTGAGGTCAAAAACACGTTGTTGGTCGAAAAGTGATTCTGGCGCTCTGAAAAGCATTTTGCAGGCATAAAAACAAGAAACGTTGATATCTCTGTCAATTTCAATGCAAACGTGTTACTAAGCTCAGCAATGGGTTATAGGGCCATACTCCACCATTTGGAAGTAGTTTTGAGCAAAATCAAACATGTAAAGTCAAAAACACATTGTCTGTCAAAAAGTGATTCTGGCGCTCTGAAAAGCATTTTGCGGGCATAAAAACAAGAAACGTTGATATCTCTGTCAATTTCAGTTCAAACGTGTTACTAAGCTTACTAAAGGGTTATTGGGCCATACTAAACCATTTGGAAGTGGAATACATTCGTTTTGAGTGAAATCAACAATGTGAGGTCAAAAACACGTTGTTGGTCGAAAAGTGATTCTGGCGCTCTGAAAAGCATTTTAAAGGCATAAAAACAAGAAACGTTGATATCTCTGTCAATTTCAATGCAAACGTGTTACTAAGCTCAGCAATGGGTTATAGGGCCATACTCCACCATTTGGAAGTAGTTTTGAGCAAAATCAACCATGTAAAGTCAAAAACACGTTGTTGGTCGAAAAGTGATTCTGGCGCTCTGAAAAGCATTTTGCAGGCATAAAAACAAGACATGTGTATATCTCTGTCAATTTCAATGCAAACGTGTTACCAAGCTCAGCAATGGATTATAGGGCCATACTCCACCATTTGGAAGTAGTTTTGAGCAAAATCAACCATGTAAAGTCAAATACACATTGTCTGTCAAAAAGTGATTCTGGCGCTCTGAAAAGCATTTTGCGGGCATAAAAACAAGAAACGTTGATATCTCTGTCAATTTCAGTTCAAACGTGTTACTAAGCTCAGCAATGGGTTATAGGGCCATACTAAACCATTTGGAAGTGGAATACATTCGTTTTGAGTGAAATCAACAATGTGAGGTCAAAAACACGTTGTTGGTCGAAAAGTGATTCTGGCGCTCTGAAAAGCATTTTGCAGGCATAAAAACAAGAAACGTTGATATCTCTGTCAATTTCAATGCAAACGTGTTACTAAGCTCAGCAATGGGTTATAGGGCCATACTCCACCATTTGGAAGTAGTTTTGAGCAAAATCAAACATGTAAAGTCAAAAACACATTGTCTGTCAAAAAGTGATTCTGGCGCTCTGAAAAGCATTTTGCGGGCATAAAAACAAGAAACGTTGATATCTCTGTCAATTTCAGTTCAAACGTGTTACTAAGCTTACTAAAGGGTTATTGGGCCATACTAAACCATTTGGAAGTGGAATACATTCGTTTTGAGTGAAATCAACAATGTGAGGTCAAAAACACGTTGTTGGTCGAAAAGTGATTCTGGCGCTCTGAAAAGCATTTTGCAGGCATAAAAACAAGAAACGTTGATATCTCTGTCAATTTCAATGCAAACGTGTTACTAAGCTCAGCAATGGGTTATAGGGCCATACTCCACCATTTGGAAGTAGTTTTGAGCAAAATCAAACATGTAAAGTCAAAAACACATTGTCTGTCAAAAAGTGATTCTGGCGCTCTGAAAAGCATTTTGCGGGCATAAAAACAAGAAACGTTGATATCTCTGTCAATTTCAATGCAAACGTGTTACCAAGCTCAGCAATGGATTATAGGGCCATACTCCACCATTTGGAAGTAGTTTTGAGCAAAATCAACCATGTAAAGTCAAATACACATTGTCTGTCAAAAAGTGATTCTGGCGCTCTGAAAAGCATTTTGCGGGCATAAAAACAAGAAACGTTGATATCTCTGTCAATTTCAGTTCAAACGTGTTACTAAGCTTACTAAAGGGTTATTGGGCCATACTAAACCATTTGGAAGTGGAATACATTCGTTTTGAGTGAAATCAACAATGTGAGGTCAAAAACACGTTGTTGGTCGAAAAGTTATTCTGGCGCTCTGAAAAGCATTTTAAAGGCATAAAAACAAGACATGTGTATATCTCTGTCAATTTCAATGCAAACGTGTTACCAAGCTCAGCAATGGATTATAGGGCCATACTCCACCATTTGGAAGTAGTTTTGAGCAAAATCAACCATGTAAAGTCAAATACACATTGTCTGTCAAAAAGTGATTCTGGCGCTCTGAAAAGCATTTTGCGGGCATAAAAACAAGAAACGTTGATATCTCTGTCAATTTCAGTTCAAACGTGTTACTAAGCTCAGCAATGGGTTATAGGGCCATACTAAACCATTTGGAAGTGGAATACATTCGTTTTGAGTGAAATCAACAATGTGAGGTCAAAAACACGTTGTTGGTCGAAAAGTGATTCTGGCGCTCTGAAAAGCATTTTGCAGGCATAAAAACAAGAAACGTTGATATCTCTGTCAATTTCAATGCAAACGTGTTACTAAGCTCAGCAATGGGTTATAGGGCCATACTCCACCATTTGGAAGTAGTTTTGAGCAAAATCAAACATGTAAAGTCAAAAACACATTGTCTGTCAAAAAGTGATTCTGGCGCTCTGAAAAGCATTTTGCGGGCATAAAAACAAGAAACGTTGATATCTCTGTCAATTTCAGTTCAAACGTGTTACTAAGCTTACTAAAGGGTTATTGGGCCATACTAAACCATTTGGAAGTGGAATACATTCGTTTTGAGTGAAATCAACAATGTGAGGTCAAAAACACGTTGTTGGTCGAAAAGTGATTCTGGCGCTCTGAAAAGCATTTTAAAGGCATAAAAACAAGAAACGTTGATATCTCTGTCAATTTCAATGCAAACGTGTTACTAAGCTCAGCAATGGATTATAGGGCCATACTCCACCATTTGGAAGTAGTTTTGAGTAAAATCAACCATGTAAAGTCAAAAACACATTGTCTGTCAAAAAGTGATTCTGGCGCTCTGAAAAGCATTTTGAGGGCATAAAAACAAGAAACGTTGATATCTCTGTCAATTTCAGTTCAAACGTGTTACTAAGCTTACTAAAGGGTTATTGGGCCATACTAAACCATTTGGAAGTGGAATACATTCGTTTTGAGTGAAATCAACAATGTGAGGTCAAAAACACGTTGTTGGTCGAAAAGTGATTCTGGCGCTCTGAAAAGCATTTTGCAGGCATAAAAACAAGAAACGTTGATATCTCTGTCAATTTCAATGCAAACGTGTTACTAAGCTCAGCAATGGGTTATAGGGCCATACTCCACCATTTGGAAGTAGTTTTGAGCAAAATCAAACATGTAAAGTCAAAAACACATTGTCTGTCAAAAAGTGATTCTGGCGCTCTGAAAAGCATTTTGCGGGCATAAAAACAAGAAACGTTGATATCTCTGTCAATTTCAGTTCAAACGTGTTACTAAGCTTACTAAAGGGTAATTGGGCCATACTAAACCATTTGGAAGTGGAATACATTCGTTTTGAGTGAAATCAACAATGTGAGGTCAAAAACACGTTGTTGGTCGAAAAGTGATTCTGGCGCTCTGAAAAGCATTTTGCAGGCATAAAAACAAGAAACGTTGATATCTCTGTCAATTTCAATGCAAACGTGTTACTAAGCTCAGCAATGGGTTATAGGGCCATACTCCACCATTTGGAAGTAGTTTTGAGCAAAATCAAACATGTAAAGTCAAAAACACATTGTCTGTCAAAAAGTGATTCTGGCGCTCTGAAAAGCATTTTGCGGGCATAAAAACAAGAAACGTTGATATCTCTGTCAATTTCAGTTCAAACGTGTTACTAAGCTCAGCAATGGGTTATAGGGCCATACTCCACCATTTGGAAGTAGTTTTGAGTAAAATCAACCATGTAAAGTCAAAAACACATTGTCTGTCAAAAAGTGATTCTGGCGCTCTGAAAAGCATTTTGCGGGCATAAAAACAAGAAACGTTGATATCTCTGTCAATTTCAGTTCAAACGTGTTACTAAGCTTACTAAAGGGTTATTGGGCCATACTAAACCATTTGGAAGTGGAATACATTCGTTTTGAGTGAAATCAACAATGTGAGGTCAAAAACACGTTGTTGGTCGAAAAGTGATTCTGGCGCTCTGAAAAGCATTTTGCAGGCATAAAAACAAGAAACGTTGATATCTCTGTCAATTTCAATGCAAACGTGTTACTAAGCTCAGCAATGGGTTATAGGGCCATACTCCACCATTTGGAAGTAGTTTTGAGCAAAATCAAACATGTAAAGTCAAAAACACATTGTCTGTCAAAAAGTGATTCTGGCGCTCTGAAAAGCATTTTGCGGGCATAAAAACAAGAAACGTTGATATCTCTGTCAATTTCAGTTCAAACGTGTTACTAAGCTTACTAAAGGGTTATTGGGCCATACTAAACCATTTGGAAGTGGAATACATTCGTTTTGAGTGAAATCAACAATGTGAGGTCAAAAACACGTTGTTGGTCGAAAAGTGATTCTGGCGCTCTGAAAAGCATTTTGCAGGCATAAAAACAAGAAACGTTGATATCTCTGTCAATTTCAATGCAAACGTGTTACTAAGCTCAGCAATGGGTTATAGGGCCATACTCCACCATTTGGAAGTAGTTTTGAGCAAAATCAAACATGTAAAGTCAAAAACACATTGTCTGTCAAAAAGTGATTCTGGCGCTCTGAAAAGCATTTTGCGGGCATAAAAACAAGAAACGTTGATATCTCTGTCAATTTCAATGCAAACGTGTTACCAAGCTCAGCAATGGATTATAGGGCCATACTCCACCATTTGGAAGTAGTTTTGAGCAAAATCAACCATGTAAAGTCAAATACACATTGTCTGTCAAAAAGTGATTCTGGCGCTCTGAAAAGCATTTTGCGGGCATAAAAACAAGAAACGTTGATATCTCTGTCAATTTCAGTTCAAACGTGTTACTAAGCTTACTAAAGGGTTATTGGGCCATACTAAACCATTTGGAAGTGGAATACATTCGTTTTGAGTGAAATCAACAATGTGAGGTCAAAAACACGTTGTTGGTCGAAAAGTTATTCTGGCGCTCTGAAAAGCATTTTAAAGGCATAAAAACAAGAAACGTTGATATCTCTGTCAATTTCAATGCAAACGTGTTACTAAGCTCAGCAATGGATTATAGGGCCATACTCCACCATTTGGAAGTAGTTTTGAGTAAAATCAACCATGTAAAGTCAAAAACACATTGTCTGTCAAAAATTGATTCTGGCGCTCTGAAAAGCATTTTGCAGGCATAAAAACAAGAAACGTTGATATCTCTGTCAATTTCAGTTCAAACGTGTTACTAAGCTTACTAAAGGGTTATTGGGCCATACTAAACCATTTGGAAGTGGAATACATTCGTTTTGAGTGAAATCAACAATGTGAGGTCAAAAACACGTTGTTGGTCGAAAAGTGATTCTGGCGCTCTGAAAAGCATTTTAAAGGCATAAAAACAAGAAACGTTGATATCTCTGTCAATTTCAATGCAAACGTGTTACTAAGCTCAGCAATGGGTTATAGGGCCATACTCCACCATTTGGAAGTAGTTTTGAGCAAAATCAACCATGTAAAGTCAAAACACGTTGTTGGTCGAAAAGTGATTCTGGCGCTCTGAAAAGCATTTTGCAGGCATAAAAACAAGACATGTGTATATCTCTGTCAATTTCAATGCAAACGTGTTACCAAGCTCAGCAATGGATTATAGGGCCATACTCCACCATTTGGAAGTAGTTTTGAGCAAAATCAACCATGTAAAGTCAAATACACATTGTCTGTCAAAAAGTGATTCTGGCGCTCTGAAAAGCATTTTGCGGGCATAAAAACAAGAAACGTTGATATCTCTGTCAATTTCAGTTCAAACGTGTTACTAAGCTCAGCAATGGGTTATAGGGCCATACTAAACCATTTGGAAGTGGAATACATTCGTTTTGAGTGAAATCAACAATGTGAGGTCAAAAACACGTTGTTGGTCGAAAAGTGATTCTGGCGCTCTGAAAAGCATTTTGCAGGCATAAAAACAAGAAACGTTGATATCTCTGTCAATTTCAATGCAAACGTGTTACTAAGCTCAGCAATGGGTTATAGGGCCATACTCCACCATTTGGAAGTAGTTTTGAGCAAAATCAAACATGTAAAGTCAAAAACACATTGTCTGTCAAAAAGTGATTCTGGCGCTCTGAAAAGCATTTTGCGGGCATAAAAACAAGAAACGTTGATATCTCTGTCAATTTCAGTTCAAACGTGTTACTAAGCTTACTAAAGGGTTATTGGGCCATACTAAACCATTTGGAAGTGGAATACATTCGTTTTGAGTGAAATCAACAATGTGAGGTCAAAAACACGTTGTTGGTCGAAAAGTGATTCTGGCGCTCTGAAAAGCATTTTAAAGGCATAAAAACAAGAAACGTTGATATCTCTGTCAATTTCAATGCAAACGTGTTACTAAGCTCAGCAATGGATTATAGGGCCATACTCCACCATTTGGAAGTAGTTTTGAGTAAAATCAACCATGTAAAGTCAAAAACACATTGTCTGTCAAAAAGTGATTCTGGCGCTCTGAAAAGCATTTTGCGGGCATAAAAACAAGAAACGTTGATATCTCTGTCAATTTCAGTTCAAACGTGTTACTAAGCTTACTAAAGGGTTATTGGGCCATACTAAACCATTTGGAAGTGGAATACATTCGTTTTGAGTGAAATCAACAATGTGAGGTCAAAAACACGTTGTTGGTCGAAAAGTGATTCTGGCGCTCTGAAAAGCATTTTGCAGGCATAAAAACAAGAAACGTTGATATCTCTGTCAATTTCAATGCAAACGTGTTACTAAGCTCAGCAATGGGTTATAGGGCCATACTCCACCATTTGGAAGTAGTTTTGAGCAAAATCAAACATGTAAAGTCAAAAACACATTGTCTGTCAAAAAGTGATTCTGGCGCTCTGAAAAGCATTTTGCGGGCATAAAAACAAGAAACGTTGATATCTCTGTCAATTTCAGTTCAAACGTGTTACTAAGCTTACTAAAGGGTAATTGGGCCATACTAAACCATTTGGAAGTGGAATACATTCGTTTTGAGTGAAATCAACAATGTGAGGTCAAAAACACGTTGTTGGTCGAAAAGTGATTCTGGCGCTCTGAAAAGCATTTTGCAGGCATAAAAACAAGAAACGTTGATATCTCTGTCAATTTCAATGCAAACGTGTTACTAAGCTCAGCAATGGGTTATAGGGCCATACTCCACCATTTGGAAGTAGTTTTGAGCAAAATCAAACATGTAAAGTCAAAAACACATTGTCTGTCAAAAAGTGATTCTGGCGCTCTGAAAAGCATTTTGCGGGCATAAAAACAAGAAACGTTGATATCTCTGTCAATTTCAGTTCAAACGTGTTACTAAGCTCAGCAATGGGTTATAGGGCCATACTCCACCATTTGGAAGTAGTTTTGAGTAAAATCAACCATGTAAAGTCAAAAACACATTGTCTGTCAAAAAGTGATTCTGGCGCTCTGAAAAGCATTTTGCGGGCATAAAAACAAGAAACGTTGATATCTCTGTCAATTTCAGTTCAAACGTGTTACTAAGCTTACTAAAGGGTTATTGGGCCATACTAAACCATTTGGAAGTGGAATACATTCGTTTTGAGTGAAATCAACAATGTGAGGTCAAAAACACGTTGTTGGTCGAAAAGTGATTCTGGCGCTCTGAAAAGCATTTTGCAGGCATAAAAACAAGAAACGTTGATATCTCTGTCAATTTCAATGCAAACGTGTTACTAAGCTCAGCAATGGGTTATAGGGCCATACTCCACCATTTGGAAGTAGTTTTGAGCAAAATCAAACATGTAAAGTCAAAAACACATTGTCTGTCAAAAAGTGATTCTGGCGCTCTGAAAAGCATTTTGCGGGCATAAAAACAAGAAACGTTGATATCTCTGTCAATTTCAGTTCAAACGTGTTACTAAGCTTACTAAAGGGTTATTGGGCCATACTAAACCATTTGGAAGTGGAATACATTCGTTTTGAGTGAAATCAACAATGTGAGGTCAAAAACACGTTGTTGGTCGAAAAGTGATTCTGGCGCTCTGAAAAGCATTTTGCAGGCATAAAAACAAGAAACGTTGATATCTCTGTCAATTTCAATGCAAACGTGTTACTAAGCTCAGCAATGGGTTATAGGGCCATACTCCACCATTTGGAAGTAGTTTTGAGCAAAATCAAACATGTAAAGTCAAAAACACATTGTCTGTCAAAAAGTGATTCTGGCGCTCTGAAAAGCATTTTGCGGGCATAAAAACAAGAAACGTTGATATCTCTGTCAATTTCAGTTCAAACGTGTTACTAAGCTTACTAAAGGGTTATTGGGCCATACTAAACCATTTGGAAGTGGAATACATTCGTTTTGAGTGAAATCAACAATGTGAGGTCAAAAACACGTTGTTGGTCGAAAAGTGATTCTGGCGCTCTGAAAAGCATTTTGCAGGCATAAAAACAAGAAACGTTGATATCTCTGTCAATTTCAATGCAAACGTGTTACTAAGCTCAGCAATGGGTTATAGGGCCATACTCCACCATTTGGAAGTAGTTTTGAGCAAAATCAAACATGTAAAGTCAAAAACACATTGTCTGTCAAAAAGTGATTCTGGCGCTCTGAAAAGCATTTTGCGGGCATAAAAACAAGAAACGTTGATATCTCTGTCAATTTCAGTTCAAACGTGTTACTAAGCTCAGCAATGGGTTATAGGGCCATACTCCACCATTTGGAAGTAGTTTTGAGCAAAATCAACCATGTAAAGTCAAAAACACGTTGTCTGTCAAAAAGTGATTCTGGCGCTCTGAAAAGCATTTTGCGGGCATAAAAACAAGAAACGTTGATATCTCTGTCAATTTCAATGCAAACGTGTTACTAAGCTCAGCAATGGATTAGGGGGCCATACTCCACCATTTGGAAGTAGTTTTGAGTAAAATCAACCATGTAAAGTCAAAAACACATTGTCTGTGAAAAAGTGATTCTGGCGCTCTGAAAAGCATTTTGCGGGCATAAAAACAAGAAACGTTGATATCTCTGTCAATTTCAGTTCAAACGTGTTACTAAGCTTACTAAAGGGTTATTGGGCCATACTAAACCATTTGGAAGTGGAATACATTCGTTTTGAGTGAAATCAACAATGTGAGGTCAAAAACACGTTGTTGGTCGAAAAGTGATTCTGGCGCTCTGAAAAGCATTTTAAAGGCATAAAAACAAGAAACGTTGATATCTCTGTCAATTTCAATGCAAACGTGTTACTAAGCTCAGCAATGGGTTATAGGGCCATACTCCACCATTTGGAAGTAGTTTTGAGCAAAATCAACCATGTAAAGTCAAAAACACGTTGTTGGTCGAAAAGTGATTCTGGCGCTCTGAAAAGCATTTTGCAGGCATAAAAACAAGACATGTGTATATCTCTGTCAATTTCAATGCAAACGTGTTACCAAGCTCAGCAATGGATTATAGGGCCATACTCCACCATTTGGAAGTAGTTTTGAGCAAAATCAACCATGTAAAGTCAAATACACATTGTCTGTCAAAAAGTGATTCTGGCGCTCTGAAAAGCATTTTGCGGGCATAAAAACAAGAAACGTTGATATCTCTGTCAATTTCAGTTCAAACGTGTTACTAAGCTCAGCAATGGGTTATAGGGCCATACTAAACCATTTGGAAGTGGAATACATTCGTTTTGAGTGAAATCAACAATGTGAGGTCAAAAACACGTTGTTGGTCGAAAAGTGATTCTGGCGCTCTGAAAAGCATTTTGCAGGCATAAAAACAAGAAACGTTGATATCTCTGTCAATTTCAATGCAAACGTGTTACTAAGCTCAGCAATGGGTTATAGGGCCATACTCCACCATTTGGAAGTAGTTTTGAGCAAAATCAAACATGTAAAGTCAAAAACACATTGTCTGTCAAAAAGTGATTCTGGCGCTCTGAAAAGCATTTTGCGGGCATAAAAACAAGAAACGTTGATATCTCTGTCAATTTCAGTTCAAACGTGTTACTAAGCTTACTAAAGGGTTATTGGGCCATACTAAACCATTTGGAAGTGGAATACATTCGTTTTGAGTGAAATCAACAATGTGAGGTCAAAAACACGTTGTTGGTCGAAAAGTGATTCTGGCGCTCTGAAAAGCATTTTAAAGGCATAAAAACAAGAAACGTTGATATCTCTGTCAATTTCAATGCAAACGTGTTACTAAGCTCAGCAATGGGTTATAGGGCCATACTCCACCATTTGGAAGTAGTTTTGAGCAAAATCAACCATGTAAAGTCAAAAACACGTTGTTGGTCGAAAAGTGATTCTGGCGCTCTGAAAAGCATTTTGCAGGCATAAAAACAAGACATGTGTATATCTCTGTCAATTTCAATGCAAACGTGTTACCAAGCTCAGCAATGGATTATAGGGCCATACTCCACCATTTGGAAGTAGTTTTGAGCAAAATCAACCATGTAAAGTCAAATACACATTGTCTGTCAAAAAGTGATTCTGGCGCTCTGAAAAGCATTTTGCGGGCATAAAAACAAGAAACGTTGATATCTCTGTCAATTTCAGTTCAAACGTGTTACTAAGCTCAGCAATGGGTTATAGGGCCATACTAAACCATTTGGAAGTGGAATACATTCGTTTTGAGTGAAATCAACAATGTGAGGTCAAAAACACGTTGTTGGTCGAAAAGTGATTCTGGCGCTCTGAAAAGCATTTTGCAGGCATAAAAACAAGAAACGTTGATATCTCTGTCAATTTCAATGCAAACGTGTTACTAAGCTCAGCAATGGGTTATAGGGCCATACTCCACCATTTGGAAGTAGTTTTGAGCAAAATCAAACATGTAAAGTCAAAAACACATTGTCTGTCAAAAAGTGATTCTGGCGCTCTGAAAAGCATTTTGCGGGCATAAAAACAAGAAACGTTGATATCTCTGTCAATTTCAGTTCAAACGTGTTACTAAGCTTACTAAAGGGTTATTGGGCCATACTAAACCATTTGGAAGTGGAATACATTCGTTTTGAGTGAAATCAACAATGTGAGGTCAAAAACACGTTGTTGGTCGAAAAGTGATTCTGGCGCTCTGAAAAGCATTTTGCAGGCATAAAAACAAGAAACGTTGATATCTCTGTCAATTTCAATGCAAACGTGTTACTAAGCTCAGCAATGGGTTATAGGGCCATACTCCACCATTTGGAAGTAGTTTTGAGCAAAATCAAACATGTAAAGTCAAAAACACATTGTCTGTCAAAAAGTGATTCTGGCGCTCTGAAAAGCATTTTGCGGGCATAAAAACAAGAAACGTTGATATCTCTGTCAATTTCAGTTCAAACGTGTTACTAAGCTCAGCAATGGGTTATAGGGCCATACTCCACCATTTGGAAGTAGTTTTGAGCAAAATCAACCATGTAAAGTCAAAAACACGTTGTCTGTCAAAAAGTGATTCTGGCGCTCTGAAAAGCATTTTGCGGGCATAAAAACAAGAAACGTTGATATCTCTGTCAATTTCAATGCAAACGTGTTACTAAGCTCAGCAATGGATTAGGGGGCCATACTCCACCATTTGGAAGTAGTTTTGAGTAAAATCAACCATGTAAAGTCAAAAACACATTGTCTGTGAAAAAGTGATTCTGGCGCTCTGAAAAGCATTTTGCGGGCATAAAAACAAGAAACGTTGATATCTCTGTCAATTTCAGTTCAAACGTGTTACTAAGCTTACTAAAGGGTTATTGGGCCATACTAAACCATTTGGAAGTGGAATACATTCGTTTTGAGTGAAATCAACAATGTGAGGTCAAAAACACGTTGTTGGTCGAAAAGTGATTCTGGCGCTCTGAAAAGCATTTTAAAGGCATAAAAACAAGAAACGTTGATATCTCTGTCAATTTCAATGCAAACGTGTTACTAAGCTCAGCAATGGGTTATAGGGCCATACTCCACCATTTGGAAGTAGTTTTGAGCAAAATCAACCATGTAAAGTCAAAAACACGTTGTTGGTCGAAAAGTGATTCTGGCGCTCTGAAAAGCATTTTGCAGGCATAAAAACAAGACATGTGTATATCTCTGTCAATTTCAATGCAAACGTGTTACCAAGCTCAGCAATGGATTATAGGGCCATACTCCACCATTTGGAAGTAGTTTTGAGCAAAATCAACCATGTAAAGTCAAATACACATTGTCTGTCAAAAAGTGATTCTGGCGCTCTGAAAAGCATTTTGCGGGCATAAAAACAAGAAACGTTGATATCTCTGTCAATTTCAGTTCAAACGTGTTACTAAGCTCAGCAATGGGTTATAGGGCCATACTAAACCATTTGGAAGTGGAATACATTCGTTTTGAGTGAAATCAACAATGTGAGGTCAAAAACACGTTGTTGGTCGAAAAGTGATTCTGGCGCTCTGAAAAGCATTTTGCAGGCATAAAAACAAGAAACGTTGATATCTCTGTCAATTTCAATGCAAACGTGTTACTAAGCTCAGCAATGGGTTATAGGGCCATACTCCACCATTTGGAAGTAGTTTTGAGCAAAATCAAACATGTAAAGTCAAAAACACATTGTCTGTCAAAAAGTGATTCTGGCGCTCTGAAAAGCATTTTGCGGGCATAAAAACAAGAAACGTTGATATCTCTGTCAATTTCAGTTCAAACGTGTTACTAAGCTTACTAAAGGGTTATTGGGCCATACTAAACCATTTGGAAGTGGAATACATTCGTTTTGAGTGAAATCAACAATGTGAGGTCAAAAACACGTTGTTGGTCGAAAAGTGATTCTGGCGCTCTGAAAAGCATTTTAAAGGCATAAAAACAAGAAACGTTGATATCTCTGTCAATTTCAATGCAAACGTGTTACTAAGCTCAGCAATGGGTTATAGGGCCATACTCCACCATTTGGAAGTAGTTTTGAGCAAAATCAACCATGTAAAGTCAAAAACACGTTGTTGGTCGAAAAGTGATTCTGGCGCTCTGAAAAGCATTTTGCAGGCATAAAAACAAGACATGTGTATATCTCTGTCAATTTCAATGCAAACGTGTTACCAAGCTCAGCAATGGATTATAGGGCCATACTCCACCATTTGGAAGTAGTTTTGAGCAAAATCAACCATGTAAAGTCAAATACACATTGTCTGTCAAAAAGTGATTCTGGCGCTCTGAAAAGCATTTTGCGGGCATAAAAACAAGAAACGTTGATATCTCTGTCAATTTCAGTTCAAACGTGTTACTAAGCTCAGCAATGGGTTATAGGGCCATACTAAACCATTTGGAAGTGGAATACATTCGTTTTGAGTGAAATCAACAATGTGAGGTCAAAAACACGTTGTTGGTCGAAAAGTGATTCTGGCGCTCTGAAAAGCATTTTGCAGGCATAAAAACAAGAAACGTTGATATCTCTGTCAATTTCAATGCAAACGTGTTACTAAGCTCAGCAATGGGTTATAGGGCCATACTCCACCATTTGGAAGTAGTTTTGAGCAAAATCAAACATGTAAAGTCAAAAACACATTGTCTGTCAAAAAGTGATTCTGGCGCTCTGAAAAGCATTTTGCGGGCATAAAAACAAGAAACGTTGATATCTCTGTCAATTTCAGTTCAAACGTGTTACTAAGCTTACTAAAGGGTTATTGGGCCATACTAAACCATTTGGAAGTGGAATACATTCGTTTTGAGTGAAATCAACAATGTGAGGTCAAAAACACGTTGTTGGTCGAAAAGTGATTCTGGCGCTCTGAAAAGCATTTTAAAGGCATAAAAACAAGAAACGTTGATATCTCTGTCAATTTCAATGCAAACGTGTTACTAAGCTCAGCAATGGATTATAGGGCCATACTCCACCATTTGGAAGTAGTTTTGAGTAAAATCAACCATGTAAAGTCAAAAACACATTGTCTGTCAAAAAGTGATTCTGGCGCTCTGAAAAGCATTTTGCGGGCATAAAAACAAGAAACGTTGATATCTCTGTCAATTTCAGTTCAAACGTGTTACTAAGCTTACTAAAGGGTTATTGGGCCATACTAAACCATTTGGAAGTGGAATACATTCGTTTTGAGTGAAATCAACAATGTGAGGTCAAAAACACGTTGTTGGTCGAAAAGTGATTCTGGCGCTCTGAAAAGCATTTTGCAGGCATAAAAACAAGAAACGTTGATATCTCTGTCAATTTCAATGCAAACGTGTTACTAAGCTCAGCAATGGGTTATAGGGCCATACTCCACCATTTGGAAGTAGTTTTGAGCAAAATCAAACATGTAAAGTCAAAAACACATTGTCTGTCAAAAAGTGATTCTGGCGCTCTGAAAAGCATTTTGCGGGCATAAAAACAAGAAACGTTGATATCTCTGTCAATTTCAGTTCAAACGTGTTACTAAGCTTACTAAAGGGTTATTGGGCCATACTAAACCATTTGGAAGTGGAATACATTCGTTTTGAGTGAAATCAACAATGTGAGGTCAAAAACACGTTGTTGGTCGAAAAGTGATTCTGGCGCTCTGAAAAGCATTTTAAAGGCATAAAAACAAGAAACGTTGATATCTCTGTCAATTTCAATGCAAACGTGTTACTAAGCTCAGCAATGGATTATAGGGCCATACTCCACCATTTGGAAGTAGTTTTGAGTAAAATCAACCATGTAAAGTCAAAAACACATTGTCTGTGAAAAAGTGATTCTGGCGCTCTGAAAAGCATTTTGCGGGCATAAAAACAAGAAACGTTGATATCTCTGTCAATTTCAGTTCAAACGTGTTACTAAGCTTACTAAAGGGTTATTGGGCCATACTAAACCATTTGGAAGTGGAATACATTCGTTTTGAGTGAAATCAACAATGTGAGGTCAAAAACACGTTGTTGGTCGAAAAGTGATTCTGGCGCTCTGAAAAGCATTTTAAAGGCATAAAAACAAGAAACGTTGATATCTCTGTCAATTTCAATGCAAACGTGTTACTAAGCTCAGCAATGGGTTATAGGGCCATACTCCACCATTTGGAAGTAGTTTTGAGCAAAATCAACCATGTAAAGTCAAAAACACGTTGTTGGTCGAAAAGTGATTCTGGCGCTCTGAAAAGCATTTTGCAGGCATAAAAACAAGACATGTGTATATCTCTGTCAATTTCAATGCAAACGTGTTACCAAGCTCAGCAATGGATTATAGGGCCATACTCCACCATTTGGAAGTAGTTTTGAGCAAAATCAACCATGTAAAGTCAAATACACATTGTCTGTCAAAAAGTGATTCTGGCGCTCTGAAAAGCATTTTGCGGGCATAAAAACAAGAAACGTTGATATCTCTGTCAATTTCAGTTCAAACGTGTTACTAAGCTCAGCAATGGGTTATAGGGCCATACTAAACCATTTGGAAGTGGAATACATTCGTTTTGAGTGAAATCAACAATGTGAGGTCAAAAACACGTTGTTGGTCGAAAAGTGATTCTGGCGCTCTGAAAAGCATTTTGCAGGCATAAAAACAAGAAACGTTGATATCTCTGTCAATTTCAATGCAAACGTGTTACTAAGCTCAGCAATGGGTTATAGGGCCATACTCCACCATTTGGAAGTAGTTTTGAGCAAAATCAAACATGTAAAGTCAAAAACACATTGTCTGTCAAAAAGTGATTCTGGCGCTCTGAAAAGCATTTTGCGGGCATAAAAACAAGAAACGTTGATATCTCTGTCAATTTCAGTTCAAACGTGTTACTAAGCTTACTAAAGGGTTATTGGGCCATACTAAACCATTTGGAAGTGGAATACATTCGTTTTGAGTGAAATCAACAATGTGAGGTCAAAAACACGTTGTTGGTCGAAAAGTGATTCTGACGCTCTGAAAAGCATTTTAAAGGCATAAAAACAAGAAACGTTGATATCTCTGTCAATTTCAATGCAAACGTGTTACTAAGCTCAGCAATGGGTTATAGGGCCATACTCCACCATTTGGAAGTAGTTTTGAGCAAAATCAACCATGTAAAGTCAAAAACACGTTGTTGGTCGAAAAGTGATTCTGGCGCTCTGAAAAGCATTTTGCAGGCATAAAAACAAGACATGTGTATATCTCTGTCAATTTCAATGCAAACGTGTTACCAAGCTCAGCAATGGATTATAGGGCCATACTCCACCATTTGGAAGTAGTTTTGAGCAAAATCAACCATGTAAAGTCAAATACACATTGTCTGTCAAAAAGTGATTCTGGCGCTCTGAAAAGCATTTTGCGGGCATAAAAACAAGAAACGTTGATATCTCTGTCAATTTCAGTTCAAACGTGTTACTAAGCTCAGCAATGGGTTATAGGGCCATACTAAACCATTTGGAAGTGGAATACATTCGTTTTGAGTGAAATCAACAATGTGAGGTCAAAAACACGTTGTTGGTCGAAAAGTGATTCTGGCGCTCTGAAAAGCATTTTGCAGGCATAAAAACAAGAAACGTTTATATCTCTGTCAATTTCAATGCAAACGTGTTACTAAGCTCAGCAATGGGTTATAGGGCCATACTCCACCATTTGGAAGTAGTTTTGAGCAAAATCAAACATGTAAAGTCAAAAACACATTGTCTGTCAAAAAGTGATTCTGGCGCTCTGAAAAGCATTTTGCGGGCATAAAAACAAGAAACGTTGATATCTCTGTCAATTTCAGTTCAAACGTGTTACTAAGCTTACTAAAGGGTTATTGGGCCATACTAAACCATTTGGAAGTGGAATACATTCGTTTTGAGTGAAATCAACAATGTGAGGTCAAAAACACGTTGTTGGTCGAAAAGTGATTCTGGCGCTCTGAAAAGCATTTTAAAGGCATAAAAACAAGAAACGTTGATATCTCTGTCAATTTCAATGCAAACGTGTTACTAAGCTCAGCAATGGATTATAGGGCCATAATCCACCATTTGGAAGTAGTTTTGAGTAAAATCAACCATGTAAAGTCAAAAACACATTGTCTGTCAAAAAGTGATTCTGGCGCTCTGAAAAGCATTTTGCGGGCATAAAAACAAGAAACGTTGATATCTCTGTCAATTTCAGTTCAAACGTGTTACTAAGCTTACTAAAGGGTTATTGGGCCATACTAAACCATTTGGAAGTGGAATACATTCGTTTTGAGTGAAATCAACAATGTGAGGTCAAAAACACGTTGTTGGTCGAAAAGTGATTCTGGCGCTCTGAAAAGCATTTTAAAGGCATAAAAACAAGAAACGTTGATATCTCTGTCAATTTCAATGCAAACGTGTTACTAAGCTCAGCAATGGGTTATAGGGCCATACTCCACCATTTGGAAGTAGTTTTGAGCAAAATCAACCATGTAAAGTCAAAAACACGTTGTTGGTCGAAAAGTGATTCTGGCGCTCTGAAAAGCATTTTGCAGGCATAAAAACAAGACATGTGTATATCTCTGTCAATTTCAATGCAAACGTGTTACCAAGCTCAGCAATGGATTATAGGGCCATACTCCACCATTTGGAAGTAGTTTTGAGCAAAATCAACCATGTAAAGTCAAATACACATTGTCTGTCAAAAAGTGATTCTGGCGCTCTGAAAAGCATTTTGCGGGCATAAAAACAAGAAACGTTGATATCTCTGTCAATTTCAGTTCAAACGTGTTACTAAGCTCAGCAATGGGTTATAGGGCCATACTAAACCATTTGGAAGTGGAATACATTCGTTTTGAGTGAAATCAACAATGTGAGGTCAAAAACACGTTGTTGGTCGAAAAGTGATTCTGGCGCTCTGAAAAGCATTTTGCAGGCATAAAAACAAGAAACGTTGATATCTCTGTCAATTTCAATGCAAACGTGTTACTAAGCTCAGCAATGGGTTATAGGGCCATACTCCACCATTTGGAAGTAGTTTTGAGCAAAATCAAACATGTAAAGTCAAAAACACATTGTCTGTCAAAAAGTGATTCTGGCGCTCTGAAAAGCATTTTGCGGGCATAAAAACAAGAAACGTTGATATCTCTGTCAATTTCAGTTCAAACGTGTTACTAAGCTTACTAAAGGGTTATTGGGCCATACTAAACCATTTGGAAGTGGAATACATTCGTTTTGAGTGAAATCAACAATGTGAGGTCAAAAACACGTTGTTGGTCGAAAAGTGATTCTGGCGCTCTGAAAAGCATTTTAAAGGCATAAAAACAAGAAACGTTGATATCTCTGTCAATTTCAATGCAAACGTGTTACTAAGCTCAGCAATGGATTATAGGGCCATACTCCACCATTTGGAAGTAGTTTTGAGTAAAATCAACCATGTAAAGTCAAAAACACATTGTCTGTCAAAAAGTGATTCTGGCGCTCTGAAAAGCATTTTGCGGGCATAAAAACAAGAAACGTTGATATCTCTGTCAATTTCAGTTCAAACGTGTTACTAAGCTTACTAAAGGGTTATTGGGCCATACTAAACCATTTGGAAGTGGAATACATTCGTTTTGAGTGAAATCAACAATGTGAGGTCAAAAACACGTTGTTGGTCGAAAAGTGATTCTGGCGCTCTGAAAAGCATTTTAAAGGCATAAAAACAAGAAACGTTGATATCTCTGTCAATTTCAATGCAAACGTGTTACTAAGCTCAGCAATGGGTTATAGGGCCATACTCCACCATTTGGAAGTAGTTTTGAGCAAAATCAACCATGTAAAGTCAAAAACACATTGTCTGTCAAAAAGTGATTCTGGCGCTCTGAAAAGCATTTTGCGGGCATAAAAACAAGAAACGTTGATATCTCTGTCAATTTCAGTTCAAACGTGTTACTAAGCTCAGCAATGGGTTATAGGGCCATACTAAACCATTTGGAAGTGGAATACATTCGTTTTGAGTGAAATCAACAATGTGAGGTCAAAAACACGTTGTTGGTCGAAAAGTGATTCTGGCGCTCTGAAAAGCATTTTGCAGGCATAAAAACAAGAAACGTTGATATCTCTGTCAATTTCAATGCAAACGTGTTACTAAGCTCAGCAATGGGTTATAGGGCCATACTCCACCATTTGGAAGTAGTTTTGAGCAAAATCAAACATGTAAAGTCAAAAACACATTGTCTGTCAAAAAGTGATTCTGGCGCTCTGAAAAGCATTTTGCGGGCATAAAAACAAGAAACGTTGATATCTCTGTCAATTTCAGTTCAAACGTGTTACTAAGCTTACTAAAGGGTTATTGGGCCATACTAAACCATTTGGAAGTGGAATACATTCGTTTTGAGTGAAATCAACAATGTGAGGTCAAAAACACGTTGTTGGTCGAAAAGTGATTCTGGCGCTCTGAAAAGCATTTTAAAGGCATAAAAACAAGAAACGTTGATATCTCTGTCAATTTCAATGCAAACGTGTTACTAAGCTCAGCAATGGATTATAGGGCCATACTCCACCATTTGGAAGTAGTTTTGAGTAAAATCAACCATGTAAAGTCAAAAACACATTGTCTGTCAAAAAGTGATTCTGGCGCTCTGAAAAGCATTTTGCGGGCATAAAAACAAGAAACGTTGATATCTCTGTCAATTTCAGTTCAAACGTGTTACTAAGCTTACTAAAGGGTTATTGGGCCATACTAAACCATTTGGAAGTGGAATACATTCGTTTTGAGTGAAATCAACAATGTGAGGTCAAAAACACGTTGTTGGTCGAAAAGTGATTCTGGCGCTCTGAAAAGCATTTTAAAGGCATAAAAACAAGAAACGTTGATATCTCTGTCAATTTCAATGCAAACGTGTTACTAAGCTCAGCAATGGGTTATAGGGCCATACTCCACCATTTGGAAGTAGTTTTGAGCAAAATCAACCATGTAAAGTCAAAAACACATTGTCTGTCAAAAAGTGATTCTGGCGCTCTGAAAAGCATTTTGCGGGCATAAAAACAAGAAACGTTGATATCTCTTTCAATTTCAGTTCAAACGTGTTACTAAGCTCAGCAATGGGTTATAGGGCCATACTAAACCATTTGGAAGTGGAATACATTCGTTTTGAGTGAAATCAACAATGTGAGGTCAAAAACACGTTGTTGGTCGAAAAGTGATTCTGGCGCTCTGAAAAGCATTTTGCAGGCATAAAAACAAGAAACGTTGATATCTCTGTCAATTTCAATGCAAACGTGTTACTAAGCTCAGCAATGGGTTATAGGGCCATACTCCACCATTTGGAAGTAGTTTTGAGCAAAATCAACCATGTAAAGTCAAAAACACATTGTCTGTCAAAAAGTGATTCTGGCGCTCTGAAAAGCATTTTGCGGGCATAAAAACAAGAAACGTTGATATCTCTTTCAATTTCAGTTCAAACGTGTTACTAAGCTCAGCAATGGGTTATAGGGCCATACTAAACCATTTGGAAGTGGAATACATTCGTTTTGAGTGAAATCAACAATGTGAGGTCAAAAACACGTTGTTGGTCGAAAAGTGATTCTGGCGCTCTGAAAAGCATTTTGCAGGCATAAAAACAAGAAACGTTGATATCTCTGTCAATTTCAATGCAAACGTGTTACTAAGCTCAGCAATGGGTTATAGGGCCATACTAAACCATTTGGAAGTGGAATACATTCGTTTTGAGTGAAATCAACAATGTGAGGTCAAAAACACGTTGTTGGTCGAAAAGTGATTCTGGCGCTCTGAAAAGCATTTTGCAGGCATAAAAACAAGAAACGTTGATATCTCTGTCAATTTCAATGCAAACGTGTTACTAAGCTCAGCAATGGATTATAGGGCCATACTCCACCATTTGGAAGTAGTTTTGAGTAAAATCAACCATGTAAAGTCAAAAACACATTGTCTGTCAAAAAGTGATTCTGGCGCTCTGAAAAGCATTTTGCGGGCATAAAAACAAGAAACGTTGATATCTCTGTCAATTTCAGTTCAAACGTGTTACTAAGCTTACTAAAGGGTTATTGGGCCATACTAAACCATTTGGAAGTGGAATACATTCGTTTTGAGTGAAATCAACAATGTGAGGTCAAAAACACGTTGTTGGTCGAAAAGTGATTCTGGCGCTCTGAAAAGCATTTTAAAGGCATAAAAACAAGAAACGTTGATATCTCTGTCAATTTCAATGCAAACGTGTTACTAAGCTCAGCAATGGGTTATAGGGCCATACTCCACCATTTGGAAGTAGTTTTGAGCAAAATCAACCATGTAAAGTCAAAAACACATTGTCTGTCAAAAAGTGATTCTGGCGCTCTGAAAAGCATTTTGCGGGCATAAAAACAAGAAACGTTGATATCTCTGTCAATTTCAGTTCAAACGTGTTACTAAGCTCAGCAATGGGTTATAGGGCCATACTAAACCATTTGGAAGTGGAATACATTCGTTTTGAGTGAAATCAACAATGTGAGGTCAAAAACACGTTGTTGGTCGAAAAGTGATTCTGGCGCTCTGAAAAGCATTTTGCAGGCATAAAAACAAGAAACGTTGATATCTCTGTCAATTTCAATGCAAACGTGTTACTAAGCTCAGCAATGGGTTATAGGGCCATACTCCACCATTTGGAAGTAGTTTTGAGCAAAATCAAACATGTAAAGTCAAAAACACATTGTCTGTCAAAAAGTGATTCTGGCGCTCTGAAAAGCATTTTGCGGGCATAAAAACAAGAAACGTTGATATCTCTGTCAATTTCAGTTCAAACGTGTTACTAAGCTTACTAAAGGGTTATTGGGCCATACTAAACCATTTGGAAGTGGAATACATTCGTTTTGAGTGAAATCAACAATGTGAGGTCAAAAACACGTTGTTGGTCGAAAAGTGATTCTGGCGCTCTGAAAAGCATTTTAAAGGCATAAAAACAAGAAACGTTGATATCTCTGTCAATTTCAATGCAAACGTGTTACTAAGCTCAGCAATGGGTTATAGGGCCATACTCCACCATTTGGAAGTAGTTTTGAGCAAAATCAACCATGTAAAGTCAAAAACACATTGTCTGTCAAAAAGTGATTCTGGCGCTCTGAAAAGCATTTTGCGGGCATAAAAACAAGAAACGTTGATATCTCTGTCAATTTCAGTTCAAACGTGTTACTAAGCTTACTAAAGGGTTATTGGGCCATACTAAACCATTTGGAAGTGGAATACATTCGTTTTGAGTGAAATCAACAATGTGAGGTCAAAAACACGTTGTTGGTCGAAAAGTGATTCTGGCGCTCTGAAAAGCATTTTAAAGGCATAAAAACAAGAAACGTTGATATCTCTGTCAATTTCAATGCAAACGTGTTACTAAGCTCAGCAATGGGTTATAGGGCCATACTCCACCATTTGGAAGTAGTTTTGAGCAAAATCAACCATGTAAAGTCAAAAACACGTTGTTGGTCGAAAAGTGATTCTGGCGCTCTGAAAAGCATTTTGCAGGCATAAAAACAAGACATGTTGATATCTCTGTCAATTTCAATGCAAACGTGTTACCAAGCTCAGCAATGGATTATAGGGCCATACTCCACCATTTGGAAGTGGTTTTGAGCAAAATCAACCATGTAAAGTCAAAAACACATTGTCTGTCAAAAAGTGATTCTGGCGCTCTGAAAAGCATTTTGCGGGCATAAAAACAAGAAACGTTGATATCTCTGTCAATTTAAATGCAAACGTGTTACTAAGCTCAGCAATGGATTAGGGGGCCATACTCCACCATTTGGAAGTAGTTTTGAGTAAAATCAACCATGTAAAGTCAAAAACACATTGTCTGTGAAAAAGTGATTCTGGCGCTCTGAAAAGCATTTTGCGGGCATAAAAACAAGAAACGTTGATATCTCTGTCAATTTCAGTTCAAACGTGTTACTAAGCTTACTAAAGGGTTATTGGGCCATACTAAACCATTTGGAAGTGGAATACATTCGTTTTGAGTGAAATCAACAATGTGAGGTCAAAAACACGTTGTTGGTCGAAAAGTGATTCTGGCGCTCTGAAAAGCATTTTAAAGGCATAAAAACAAGAAACGTTGATATCTCTGTCAATTTCAATGCAAACGTGTTACTAAGCTCAGCAATGGGTTATAGGGCCATACTCCACCATTTGGAAGTAGTTTTGAGCAAAATCAACCATGCAAAGTCAAAAACACATTGTCTGTCAAAAAGTGATTCTGGCGCTCTGAAAAGCATTTTGCAGGCATAAAAACAAGAAACGTTGATATCTCTGTCAATTTCAGTTCAAACGTGTTACTAAGCTCAGCAATGGGTTATAGGGCCATACTCCACCATTTGGAAGTAGTTTTGAGCAAAATCAACCATGTAAAGTCAAAAACACATTGTCTGTCAAAAAGTGATTCTGGCGCTCTGAAAAAGCATTTTGCAGGCATAAAAACAAGAAACGTTGATATCTCTGTCAATTTCAATGCAAACGTGTTACTAAGCTCAGCAATGGGTTATAGGGCCATACTCCACCATTTGGAAGTAGTTTTGAGCAAAATCAACCATGTAAAGTCAAAAACACGTTGTTGGTCGAAAAGTGATTCTGGCGCTCTGAAAAGCATTTTGCAGGCATAAAAACAAGAAACGTTGATATCTCTGTCAATTTCAATGCAAACGTGTTACTAAGCTCAGCAATGGGTTATAGGGCCATACTCCACCATTTGGAAGTAGTTTTGAGCAAAATCAACCATGTAAAGTCAAAAACACGTTGTTGGTCGAAAAGTGATTCTGGCGCTCTGAAAAGCATTTTGCAGGCATAAAAACAAGAAACGTTGATATCTCTGTCAATTTCAGTTCAAACGTATTACTAAGCTCAGCAATGGGTTATAGGGCCATACTAAACCATTTGGAAGTGGAATACATTCGTTTTGAGTGAAATCAACAATGTGAGGTCAAAAACACGTTGTTGGTCGAAAAGTGATTCTGGCGCTCTGAAAAGCATTTTGCAGGCATAAAAACAAGAAACGTTGATATCTCTGTCAATTTCAATGCAAACGTGTTACTAAGCTCAGCAATGGGTTATAGGGCCATACTCCACCATTTGGAAGTAGTTTTGAGCAAAATCAACCATGTAAAGTCAAAAACACATTGTCTGTCAAAAAGTGATTCTGGCGCTCTGAAAAGCATTTTGCAGGCATAAAAACAAGAAACGTTGATATCTCTGTCAATTTCAGTTCAAACGTATTACTAAGCTCAGCAATGGGTTATAGGGCCATACTAAACCATTTGGAAGTGGAATACATTCGTTTTGAGTGAAATCAACAATGTGAGGTCAAAAACACGTTGTTGGTCGAAAAGTGATTCTGGCGCTCTGAAAAGCATTTTGCAGGCATAAAAACAAGAAACGTTGATATCTCTGTCAATTTCAATGCAAACGTGTTACTAAGCTCAGCAATGGGTTATAGGGCCATACTCCACCATTTGGAAGTAGTTTTGAGCAAAATCAACCATGTAAAGTCAAAAACACATTGTCTGTCAAAAAGTGATTCTGGCGCTCTGAAAAGCATTTTGCAGGCATAAAAACAAGAAACGTTGATATCTCTGTCAATTTCAGTTCAAACGTGTTACTAAGCTCAGCAATGGGTTATAGGGCCATACTAAACCATTTGGAAGTGGAATACATTCGTTTTGAGTGAAATCAACAATGTGAGGTCAAAAACACGTTGTTGGTCGAAAAGTGATTCTGGCGCTCTGAAAAGCATTTTGCAGGCATAAAAACAAGAAACGTTGATATCTCTGTCAATTTCAATGCAAACGTGTTACTAAGCTCAGCAATGGGTTATAGGGCCATACTCCACCATTTGGAAGTAGTTTTGAGCAAAATCAACCATGTAAAGTCAAAAACACATTGTCTGTCAAAAAGTGATTCTGGCGCTCTGAAAAGCATTTTGCAGGCATAAAAACAAGAAACGTTGATATCTCTGTCAATTTCAGTTCAAACGTGTTACTAAGCTCAGCAATGGGTTATAGGGCCATACTAAACCATTTGGAAGTGGAATACATTCGTTTTGAGTGAAATCAACAATGTGAGGTCAAAAACACGTTGTTGGTCGAAAAGTGATTCTGGCGCTCTGAAAAGCATTTTGCAGGCATAAAAACAAGAAACGTTGATATCTCTGTCAATTTCAATGCAAACGTGTTACTAAGCTCAGCAATGGGTTATAGGGCCATACTCCACCATTTGGAAGTAGTTTTGAGCAAAATCAACCATGTAAAGTCAAAAACACATTGTCTGTCAAAAAGTGATTCTGGCGCTCTGAAAAGCATTTTGCAGGCATAAAAACAAGAAACGTTGATATCTCTGTCAATTTCAGTTCAAACGTGTTACTAAGCTCAGCAATGGGTTATAGGGCCATACTAAACCATTTGGAAGTGGAATACATTCGTTTTGAGTGAAATCAACAATGTGAGGTCAAAAACACGTTGTTGGTCGAAAAGTGATTCTGGCGCTCTGAAAAGCATTTTGCAGGCATAAAAACAAGAAACGTTGATATCTCTGTCAATTTCAATGCAAACGTGTTACTAAGCTCAGCAATGGGTTATAGGGCCATACTCCACCATTTGGAAGTAGTTTTGAGCAAAATCAACCATGTAAAGTCAAAAACACATTGTCTGTCAAAAAGTGATTCTGGCGCTCTGAAAAGCATTTTGCAGGCATAAAAACAAGAAACGTTGATATCTCTGTCAATTTCAGTTCAAACGTGTTACTAAGCTCAGCAATGGGTTATAGGGCCATACTAAACCATTTGGAAGTGGAATACATTCGTTTTGAGTGAAATCAACAATGTGAGGTCAAAAACACGTTGTTGGTCGAAAAGTGATTCTGGCGCTCTGAAAAGCATTTTGCAGGCATAAAAACAAGAAACGTTGATATCTCTGTCAATTTCAATGCAAACGTGTTACTAAGCTCAGCAATGGGTTATAGGGCCATACTCCACCATTTGGAAGTAGTTTTGAGCAAAATCAACCATGTAAAGTCAAAAACACATTGTCTGTCAAAAAGTGATTCTGGCGCTCTGAAAAGCATTTTGCAGGCATAAAAACAAGAAACGTTGATATCTCTGTCAATTTCAGTTCAAACGTGTTACTAAGCTCAGCAATGGGTTATAGGGCCATACTAAACCATTTGGAAGTGGAATACATTCGTTTTGAGTGAAATCAACAATGTGAGGTCAAAAACACGTTGTTGGTCGAAAAGTGATTCTGGCGCTCTGAAAAGCATTTTGCAGGCATAAAAACAAGAAACGTTGATATCTCTGTCAATTTCAATGCAAACGTGTTACTAAGCTCAGCAATGGGTTATAGGGCCATACTAAACCATTTGGAAGTGGAATACATTCGTTTTGAGTGAAATCAACAATGTGAGGTCAAAAACACGTTGTTGGTCGAAAAGTGATTCTGGCGCTCTGAAAAGCATTTTGCAGGCATAAAAACAAGAAACGTTGATATCTCTGTCAATTTCAATGCAAACGTGTTACTAAGCTCAGCAATGGGTTATAGGGCCATACTCCACCATTTGGAAGTAGTTTTGAGCAAAATCAAACATGTAAAGTCAAAAACACATTGTCTGTCAAAAAGTGATTCTGGCGCTCTGAAAAGCATTTTGCGGGCATAAAAACAAGAAACGTTGATATCTCTGTCAATTTCAGTTCAAACGTGTTACTAAGCTTACTAAAGGGTTATTGGGCCATACTAAACCATTTGGAAGTGGAATACATTCGTTTTGAGTGAAATCAACAATGTGAGGTCAAAAACACGTTGTTGGTCGAAAAGTGATTCTGGCGCTCTGAAAAGCATTTTAAAGGCATAAAAACAAGAAACGTTGATATCTCTGTCAATTTCAATGCAAACGTGTTACTAAGCTCAGCAATGGATTATAGGGCCATACTCCACCATTTGGAAGTAGTTTTGAGTAAAATCAACCATGTAAAGTCAAAAACACATTGTCTGTCAAAAATTGATTCTGGCGCTCTGAAAAGCATTTTGCAGGCATAAAAACAAGAAACGTTGATATCTCTGTCAATTTCAGTTCAAACGTGTTACTAAGCTTACTAAAGGGTTATTGGGCCATACTAAACCATTTGGAAGTGGAATACATTCGTTTTGAGTGAAATCAACAATGTGAGGTCAAAAACACGTTGTTGGTCGAAAAGTGATTCTGGCGCTCTGAAAAGCATTTTGCAGGCATAAAAACAAGAAACGTTGATATCTCTGTCAATTTCAATGCAAACGTGTTACTAAGCTCAGCAATGGGTTATAGGGCCACACTCCACCATTTGGAAGTAGTTTTGAGCAAAATCAAACATGTAAAGTCAAAAACACATTGTCTGTCAAAAAGTGATTCTGGCGCTCTGAAAAGCATTTTGCGGGCATAAAAACAAGAAACGTTGATATCTCTGTCAATTTCAGTTCAAACGTGTTACTAAGCTTACTAAAGGGTTATTGGGCCATACTAAACCATTTGGAAGTGGAATACATTCGTTTTTGAGTGAAATCAACAATGTGAGGTCAAAAACACGTTGTTGGTCGAAAAGTGATTCTGGCGCTCTGAAAAGCATTTTAAAGGCATAAAAACAAGAAACGTTGATATCTCTGTCAATTTCAATGCAAACGTGTTACTAAGCTCAGCAATGGATTATAGGGCCATACTCCACCATTTGGAAGTAGTTTTGAGTAAAATCAACCATGTAAAGTCAAAAACACATTGTCTGTGAAAAAGTGATTCTGGCGCTCTGAAAAGCATTTTGCGGGCATAAAAACAAGAAACGTTGATATCTCTGTCAATTTCAGTTCAAACGTGTTACTAAGCTTACTAAAGGGTTATTGGGCCATACTAAACCATTTGGAAGTGGAATACATTCGTTTTGAGTGAAATCAACAATGTGAGGTCAAAAACACGTTGTTGGTCGAAAAGTGATTCTGGCGCTCTGAAAAGCATTTTAAAGGCATAAAAACAAGAAACGTTGATATCTCTGTCAATTTCAATGCAAACGTGTTACTAAGCTCAGCAATGGGTTATAGGGCCATACTCCACCATTTGGAAGTAGTTTTGAGCAAAATCAACCATGTAAAGTCAAAAACACGTTGTTGGTCGAAAAGTGATTCTGGCGCTCTGAAAAGCATTTTGCGGGCATAAAAACAAGAAACGTTGATATCTCTGTCAATTTCAGTTCAAACGTGTTACTAAGCTTACTAAAGGGTTATTGGGCCATACTAAACCATTTGGAAGTGGAATACATTCGTTTTGAGTGAAATCAACAATGTGAGGTCAAAAACACGTTGTTGGTCGAAAAGTGATTCTGGCGCTCTGAAAAGCATTTTAAAGGCATAAAAACAAGAAACGTTGATATCTCTGTCAATTTCAATGCAAACGTGTTACTAAGCTCAGCAATGGGTTATAGGGCCATACTCCACCATTTGGAAGTAGTTTTGAGCAAAATCAACCATGTAAAGTCAAAAACACGTTGTTGGTCGAAAAGTGATTCTGGCGCTCTGAAAAGCATTTTGCAGGCATAAAAACAAGACATGTTGATATCTCTGTCAATTTCAGTTCAAACGTGTTACTAAGCTCAGCAATGGGTTATAGGGCCATACTAAACCATTTGGAAGTGGAATACATTCGTTTTGAGCAAAATCAACCATGTAAAGTCAAATACACATTGTCTGTCAAAAAGTGATTCTGGCGCTCTGAAAAGCATTTTGCGGGCATAAAAACAAGAAACGTTGATATCTCTGTCAATTTCAGTTCAAACGTGTTACTAAGCTCAGCAATGGGTTATAGGGCCATACTAAACCATTTGGAAGTGGAATACATTCGTTTTGAGTGAAATCAACAATGTGAGGTCAAAAACACGTTGTTGGTCGAAAAGTGATTCTGGCGCTCTGAAAAGCATTTTGCAGGCATAAAAACAAGAAACGTTGATATCTCTGTCAATTTCAATGCAAACGTGTTACTAAGCTCAGCAATGGGTTATAGGGCCATACTCCACCATTTGGAAGTAGTTTTGAGCAAAATCAAACATGTAAAGTCAAAAACACATTGTCTGTCAAAAAGTGATTCTGGCGCTCTGAAAAGCATTTTGCGGGCATAAAAACAAGAAACGTTGATATCTCTGTCAATTTCAGTTCAAACGTGTTACTAAGCTTACTAAAGGGTTATTGGGCCATACTAAACCATTTGGAAGTGGAATACATTCGTTTTGAGTGAAATCAACAATGTGAGGTCAAAAACACGTTGTTGGTCGAAAAGTGATTCTGGCGCTCTGAAAAGCATTTTAAAGGCATAAAAACAAGAAACGTTGATATCTCTGTCAATTTCAATGCAAACGTGTTACTAAGCTCAGCAATGGATTATAGGGCCATACTCCACCATTTGGAAGTAGTTTTGAGTAAAATCAACCATGTAAAGTCAAAAACACATTGTCTGTCAAAAAGTGATTCTGGCGCTCTGAAAAGCATTTTGCGGGCATAAAAACAAGAAACGTTGATATCTCTGTCAATTTCAGTTCAAACGTGTTACTAAGCTTACTAAAGGGTTATTGGGCCATACTAAACCATTTGGAAGTGGAATACATTCGTTTTGAGTGAAATCAACAATGTGAGGTCAAAAACACGTTGTTGGTCGAAAAGTGATTCTGGCGCTCTGAAAAGCATTTTAAAGGCATAAAAACAAGAAACGTTGATATCTCTGTCAATTTCAATGCAAACGTGTTACTAAGCTCAGCAATGGGTTATAGGGCCATACTCCACCATTTGGAAGTAGTTTTGAGCAAAATCAACCATGTAAAGTCAAAAACACATTGTCTGTCAAAAAGTGATTCTGGCGCTCTGAAAAGCATTTTGCGGGCATAAAAACAAGAAACGTTGATATCTCTGTCAATTTCAGTTCAAACGTGTTACTAAGCTCAGCAATGGGTTATAGGGCCATACTAAACCATTTGGAAGTGGAATACATTCGTTTTGAGTGAAATCAACAATGTGAGGTCAAAAACACGTTGTTGGTCGAAAAGTGATTCTGGCGCTCTGAAAAGCATTTTGCAGGCATAAAAACAAGAAACGTTGATATCTCTGTCAATTTCAATGCAAACGTGTTACTAAGCTCAGCAATGGGTTATAGGGCCATACTCCACCATTTGGAAGTAGTTTTGAGCAAAATCAAACATGTAAAGTCAAAAACACATTGTCTGTCAAAAAGTGATTCTGGCGCTCTGAAAAGCATTTTGCGGGCATAAAAACAAGAAACGTTGATATCTCTGTCAATTTCAGTTCAAACGTGTTACTAAGCTTACTAAAGGGTTATTGGGCCATACTAAACCATTTGGAAGTGGAATACATTCGTTTTGAGTGAAATCAACAATGTGAGGTCAAAAACACGTTGTTGGTCGAAAAGTGATTCTGGCGCTCTGAAAAGCATTTTAAAGGCATAAAAACAAGAAACGTTGATATCTCTGTCAATTTCAATGCAAACGTGTTACTAAGCTCAGCAATGGGTTATAGGGCCATACTCCACCATTTGGAAGTAGTTTTGAGCAAAATCAACCATGTAAAGTCAAAAACACATTGTCTGTCAAAAAGTGATTCTGGCGCTCTGAAAAGCATTTTGCGGGCATAAAAACAAGAAACGTTGATATCTCTGTCAATTTCAGTTCAAACGTGTTACTAAGCTTACTAAAGGGTTATTGGGCCATACTAAACCATTTGGAAGTGGAATACATTCGTTTTGAGTGAAATCAACAATGTGAGGTCAAAAACACGTTGTTGGTCGAAAAGTGATTCTGGCGCTCTGAAAAGCATTTTAAAGGCATAAAAACAAGAAACGTTGATATCTCTGTCAATTTCAATGCAAACGTGTTACTAAGCTCAGCAATGGGTTATAGGGCCATACTCCACCATTTGGAAGTAGTTTTGAGCAAAATCAACCATGTAAAGTCAAAAACACGTTGTTGGTCGAAAAGTGATTCTGGCGCTCTGAAAAGCATTTTGCAGGCATAAAAACAAGACATGTTGATATCTCTGTCAATTTCAATGCAAACGTGTTACCAAGCTCAGCAATGGATTATAGGGCCATACTCCACCATTTGGAAGTGGTTTTGAGCAAAATCAACCATGTAAAGTCAAAAACACATTGTCTGTCAAAAAGTGATTCTGGCGCTCTGAAAAGCATTTTGCGGGCATAAAAACAAGAAACGTTGATATCTCTGTCAATTTAAATGCAAACGTGTTACTAAGCTCAGCAATGGATTAGGGGGCCATACTCCACCATTTGGAAGTAGTTTTGAGTAAAATCAACCATGTAAAGTCAAAAACACATTGTCTGTGAAAAAGTGATTCTGGCGCTCTGAAAAGCATTTTGCGGGCATAAAAACAAGAAACGTTGATATCTCTGTCAATTTCAGTTCAAACGTGTTACTAAGCTTACTAAAGGGTTATTGGGCCATACTAAACCATTTGGAAGTGGAATACATTCGTTTTGAGTGAAATCAACAATGTGAGGTCAAAAACACGTTGTTGGTCGAAAAGTGATTCTGGCGCTCTGAAAAGCATTTTAAAGGCATAAAAACAAGAAACGTTGATATCTCTGTCAATTTCAATGCAAACGTGTTACTAAGCTCAGCAATGGGTTATAGGGCCATACTCCACCATTTGGAAGTAGTTTTGAGCAAAATCAACCATGCAAAGTCAAAAACACATTGTCTGTCAAAAAGTGATTCTGGCGCTCTGAAAAGCATTTTGCAGGCATAAAAACAAGAAACGTTGATATCTCTGTCAATTTCAGTTCAAACGTGTTACTAAGCTCAGCAATGGGTTATAGGGCCATACTCCACCATTTGGAAGTAGTTTTGAGCAAAATCAACCATGTAAAGTCAAAAACACATTGTCTGTCAAAAAGTGATTCTGGCGCTCTGAAAAAGCATTTTGCAGGCATAAAAACAAGAAACGTTGATATCTCTGTCAATTTCAATGCAAACGTGTTACTAAGCTCAGCAATGGGTTATAGGGCCATACTCCACCATTTGGAAGTAGTTTTGAGCAAAATCAACCATGTAAAGTCAAAAACACGTTGTTGGTCGAAAAGTGATTCTGGCGCTCTGAAAAGCATTTTGCAGGCATAAAAACAAGAAACGTTGATATCTCTGTCAATTTCAATGCAAACGTGTTACTAAGCTCAGCAATGGGTTATAGGGCCATACTCCACCATTTGGAAGTAGTTTTGAGCAAAATCAACCATGTAAAGTCAAAAACACGTTGTTGGTCGAAAAGTGATTCTGGCGCTCTGAAAAGCATTTTGCAGGCATAAAAACAAGAAACGTTGATATCTCTGTCAATTTCAGTTCAAACGTATTACTAAGCTCAGCAATGGGTTATAGGGCCATACTAAACCATTTGGAAGTGGAATACATTCGTTTTGAGTGAAATCAACAATGTGAGGTCAAAAACACGTTGTTGGTCGAAAAGTGATTCTGGCGCTCTGAAAAGCATTTTGCAGGCATAAAAACAAGAAACGTTGATATCTCTGTCAATTTCAATGCAAACGTGTTACTAAGCTCAGCAATGGGTTATAGGGCCATACTCCACCATTTGGAAGTAGTTTTGAGCAAAATCAACCATGTAAAGTCAAAAACACATTGTCTGTCAAAAAGTGATTCTGGCGCTCTGAAAAGCATTTTGCAGGCATAAAAACAAGAAACGTTGATATCTCTGTCAATTTCAGTTCAAACGTATTACTAAGCTCAGCAATGGGTTATAGGGCCATACTAAACCATTTGGAAGTGGAATACATTCGTTTTGAGTGAAATCAACAATGTGAGGTCAAAAACACGTTGTTGGTCGAAAAGTGATTCTGGCGCTCTGAAAAGCATTTTGCAGGCATAAAAACAAGAAACGTTGATATCTCTGTCAATTTCAATGCAAACGTGTTACTAAGCTCAGCAATGGGTTATAGGGCCATACTCCACCATTTGGAAGTAGTTTTGAGCAAAATCAACCATGTAAAGTCAAAAACACATTGTCTGTCAAAAAGTGATTCTGGCGCTCTGAAAAGCATTTTGCAGGCATAAAAACAAGAAACGTTGATATCTCTGTCAATTTCAGTTCAAACGTGTTACTAAGCTCAGCAATGGGTTATAGGGCCATACTAAACCATTTGGAAGTGGAATACATTCGTTTTGAGTGAAATCAACAATGTGAGGTCAAAAACACGTTGTTGGTCGAAAAGTGATTCTGGCGCTCTGAAAAGCATTTTGCAGGCATAAAAACAAGAAACGTTGATATCTCTGTCAATTTCAATGCAAACGTGTTACTAAGCTCAGCAATGGGTTATAGGGCCATACTCCACCATTTGGAAGTAGTTTTGAGCAAAATCAACCATGTAAAGTCAAAAACACATTGTCTGTCAAAAAGTGATTCTGGCGCTCTGAAAAGCATTTTGCAGGCATAAAAACAAGAAACGTTGATATCTCTGTCAATTTCAGTTCAAACGTGTTACTAAGCTCAGCAATGGGTTATAGGGCCATACTAAACCATTTGGAAGTGGAATACATTCGTTTTGAGTGAAATCAACAATGTGAGGTCAAAAACACGTTGTTGGTCGAAAAGTGATTCTGGCGCTCTGAAAAGCATTTTGCAGGCATAAAAACAAGAAACGTTGATATCTCTGTCAATTTCAATGCAAACGTGTTACTAAGCTCAGCAATGGGTTATAGGGCCATACTCCACCATTTGGAAGTAGTTTTGAGCAAAATCAACCATGTAAAGTCAAAAACACATTGTCTGTCAAAAAGTGATTCTGGCGCTCTGAAAAGCATTTTGCAGGCATAAAAACAAGAAACGTTGATATCTCTGTCAATTTCAGTTCAAACGTGTTACTAAGCTCAGCAATGGGTTATAGGGCCATACTAAACCATTTGGAAGTGGAATACATTCGTTTTGAGTGAAATCAACAATGTGAGGTCAAAAACACGTTGTTGGTCGAAAAGTGATTCTGGCGCTCTGAAAAGCATTTTGCAGGCATAAAAACAAGAAACGTTGATATCTCTGTCAATTTCAATGCAAACGTGTTACTAAGCTCAGCAATGGGTTATAGGGCCATACTAAACCATTTGGAAGTGGAATACATTCGTTTTGAGTGAAATCAACAATGTGAGGTCAAAAACACGTTGTTGGTCGAAAAGTGATTCTGGCGCTCTGAAAAGCATTTTGCAGGCATAAAAACAAGAAACGTTGATATCTCTGTCAATTTCAATGCAAACGTGTTACTAAGCTCAGCAATGGGTTATAGGGCCATACTCCACCATTTGGAAGTAGTTTTGAGCAAAATCAAACATGTAAAGTCAAAAACACATTGTCTGTCAAAAAGTGATTCTGGCGCTCTGAAAAGCATTTTGCGGGCATAAAAACAAGAAACGTTGATATCTCTGTCAATTTCAGTTCAAACGTGTTACTAAGCTTACTAAAGGGTTATTGGGCCATACTAAACCATTTGGAAGTGGAATACATTCGTTTTGAGTGAAATCAACAATGTGAGGTCAAAAACACGTTGTTGGTCGAAAAGTGATTCTGGCGCTCTGAAAAGCATTTTAAAGGCATAAAAACAAGAAACGTTGATATCTCTGTCAATTTCAATGCAAACGTGTTACTAAGCTCAGCAATGGATTATAGGGCCATACTCCACCATTTGGAAGTAGTTTTGAGTAAAATCAACCATGTAAAGTCAAAAACACATTGTCTGTCAAAAATTGATTCTGGCGCTCTGAAAAGCATTTTGCAGGCATAAAAACAAGAAACGTTGATATCTCTGTCAATTTCAGTTCAAACGTGTTACTAAGCTTACTAAAGGGTTATTGGGCCATACTAAACCATTTGGAAGTGGAATACATTCGTTTTGAGTGAAATCAACAATGTGAGGTCAAAAACACGTTGTTGGTCGAAAAGTGATTCTGGCGCTCTGAAAAGCATTTTGCAGGCATAAAAACAAGAAACGTTGATATCTCTGTCAATTTCAATGCAAACGTGTTACTAAGCTCAGCAATGGGTTATAGGGCCACACTCCACCATTTGGAAGTAGTTTTGAGCAAAATCAAACATGTAAAGTCAAAAACACATTGTCTGTCAAAAAGTGATTCTGGCGCTCTGAAAAGCATTTTGCGGGCATAAAAACAAGAAACGTTGATATCTCTGTCAATTTCAGTTCAAACGTGTTACTAAGCTTACTAAAGGGTTATTGGGCCATACTAAACCATTTGGAAGTGGAATACATTCGTTTTTGAGTGAAATCAACAATGTGAGGTCAAAAACACGTTGTTGGTCGAAAAGTGATTCTGGCGCTCTGAAAAGCATTTTAAAGGCATAAAAACAAGAAACGTTGATATCTCTGTCAATTTCAATGCAAACGTGTTACTAAGCTCAGCAATGGATTATAGGGCCATACTCCACCATTTGGAAGTAGTTTTGAGTAAAATCAACCATGTAAAGTCAAAAACACATTGTCTGTGAAAAAGTGATTCTGGCGCTCTGAAAAGCATTTTGCGGGCATAAAAACAAGAAACGTTGATATCTCTGTCAATTTCAGTTCAAACGTGTTACTAAGCTTACTAAAGGGTTATTGGGCCATACTAAACCATTTGGAAGTGGAATACATTCGTTTTGAGTGAAATCAACAATGTGAGGTCAAAAACACGTTGTTGGTCGAAAAGTGATTCTGGCGCTCTGAAAAGCATTTTAAAGGCATAAAAACAAGAAACGTTGATATCTCTGTCAATTTCAATGCAAACGTGTTACTAAGCTCAGCAATGGGTTATAGGGCCATACTCCACCATTTGGAAGTAGTTTTGAGCAAAATCAACCATGTAAAGTCAAAAACACGTTGTTGGTCGAAAAGTGATTCTGGCGCTCTGAAAAGCATTTTGCGGGCATAAAAACAAGAAACGTTGATATCTCTGTCAATTTCAGTTCAAACGTGTTACTAAGCTTACTAAAGGGTTATTGGGCCATACTAAACCATTTGGAAGTGGAATACATTCGTTTTGAGTGAAATCAACAATGTGAGGTCAAAAACACGTTGTTGGTCGAAAAGTGATTCTGGCGCTCTGAAAAGCATTTTAAAGGCATAAAAACAAGAAACGTTGATATCTCTGTCAATTTCAATGCAAACGTGTTACTAAGCTCAGCAATGGGTTATAGGGCCATACTCCACCATTTGGAAGTAGTTTTGAGCAAAATCAACCATGTAAAGTCAAAAACACGTTGTTGGTCGAAAAGTGATTCTGGCGCTCTGAAAAGCATTTTGCAGGCATAAAAACAAGACATGTTGATATCTCTGTCAATTTCAGTTCAAACGTGTTACTAAGCTCAGCAATGGGTTATAGGGCCATACTAAACCATTTGGAAGTGGAATACATTCGTTTTGAGCAAAATCAACCATGTAAAGTCAAATACACATTGTCTGTCAAAAAGTGATTCTGGCGCTCTGAAAAGCATTTTGCGGGCATAAAAACAAGAAACGTTGATATCTCTGTCAATTTCAGTTCAAACGTGTTACTAAGCTCAGCAATGGGTTATAGGGCCATACTAAACCATTTGGAAGTGGAATACATTCGTTTTGAGTGAAATCAACAATGTGAGGTCAAAAACACGTTGTTGGTCGAAAAGTGATTCTGGCGCTCTGAAAAGCATTTTGCAGGCATAAAAACAAGAAACGTTGATATCTCTGTCAATTTCAATGCAAACGTGTTACTAAGCTCAGCAATGGGTTATAGGGCCATACTCCACCATTTGGAAGTAGTTTTGAGCAAAATCAAACATGTAAAGTCAAAAACACATTGTCTGTCAAAAAGTGATTCTGGCGCTCTGAAAAGCATTTTGCGGGCATAAAAACAAGAAACGTTGATATCTCTGTCAATTTCAGTTCAAACGTGTTACTAAGCTTACTAAAGGGTTATTGGGCCATACTAAACCATTTGGAAGTGGAATACATTCGTTTTGAGTGAAATCAACAATGTGAGGTCAAAAACACGTTGTTGGTCGAAAAGTGATTCTGGCGCTCTGAAAAGCATTTTAAAGGCATAAAAACAAGAAACGTTGATATCTCTGTCAATTTCAATGCAAACGTGTTACTAAGCTCAGCAATGGATTATAGGGCCATACTCCACCATTTGGAAGTAGTTTTGAGTAAAATCAACCATGTAAAGTCAAAAACACATTGTCTGTCAAAAAGTGATTCTGGCGCTCTGAAAAGCATTTTGCGGGCATAAAAACAAGAAACGTTGATATCTCTGTCAATTTCAGTTCAAACGTGTTACTAAGCTTACTAAAGGGTTATTGGGCCATACTAAACCATTTGGAAGTGGAATACATTCGTTTTGAGTGAAATCAACAATGTGAGGTCAAAAACACGTTGTTGGTCGAAAAGTGATTCTGGCGCTCTGAAAAGCATTTTAAAGGCATAAAAACAAGAAACGTTGATATCTCTGTCAATTTCAATGCAAACGTGTTACTAAGCTCAGCAATGGGTTATAGGGCCATACTCCACCATTTGGAAGTAGTTTTGAGCAAAATCAACCATGTAAAGTCAAAAACACATTGTCTGTCAAAAAGTGATTCTGGCGCTCTGAAAAGCATTTTGCGGGCATAAAAACAAGAAACGTTGATATCTCTGTCAATTTCAGTTCAAACGTGTTACTAAGCTCAGCAATGGGTTATAGGGCCATACTAAACCATTTGGAAGTGGAATACATTCGTTTTGAGTGAAATCAACAATGTGAGGTCAAAAACACGTTGTTGGTCGAAAAGTGATTCTGGCGCTCTGAAAAGCATTTTGCAGGCATAAAAACAAGAAACGTTGATATCTCTGTCAATTTCAATGCAAACGTGTTACTAAGCTCAGCAATGGGTTATAGGGCCATACTCCACCATTTGGAAGTAGTTTTGAGCAAAATCAAACATGTAAAGTCAAAAACACATTGTCTGTCAAAAAGTGATTCTGGCGCTCTGAAAAGCATTTTGCGGGCATAAAAACAAGAAACGTTGATATCTCTGTCAATTTCAGTTCAAACGTGTTACTAAGCTTACTAAAGGGTTATTGGGCCATACTAAACCATTTGGAAGTGGAATACATTCGTTTTGAGTGAAATCAACAATGTGAGGTCAAAAACACGTTGTTGGTCGAAAAGTGATTCTGGCGCTCTGAAAAGCATTTTAAAGGCATAAAAACAAGAAACGTTGATATCTCTGTCAATTTCAATGCAAACGTGTTACTAAGCTCAGCAATGGATTATAGGGCCATACTCCACCATTTGGAAGTAGTTTTGAGTAAAATCAACCATGTAAAGTCAAAAACACATTGTCTGTCAAAAAGTGATTCTGGCGCTCTGAAAAGCATTTTGCGGGCATAAAAACAAGAAACGTTGATATCTCTGTCAATTTCAGTTCAAACGTGTTACTAAGCTTACTAAAGGGTTATTGGGCCATACTAAACCATTTGGAAGTGGAATACATTCGTTTTGAGTGAAATCAACAATGTGAGGTCAAAAACACGTTGTTGGTCGAAAAGTGATTCTGGCGCTCTGAAAAGCATTTTAAAGGCATAAAAACAAGAAACGTTGATATCTCTGTCAATTTCAATGCAAACGTGTTACTAAGCTCAGCAATGGGTTATAGGGCCATACTCCACCATTTGGAAGTAGTTTTGAGCAAAATCAACCATGTAAAGTCAAAAACACATTGTCTGTCAAAAAGTGATTCTGGCGCTCTGAAAAGCATTTTGCGGGCATAAAAACAAGAAACGTTGATATCTCTGTCAATTTCAGTTCAAACGTGTTACTAAGCTCAGCAATGGGTTATAGGGCCATACTAAACCATTTGGAAGTGGAATACATTCGTTTTGAGTGAAATCAACAATGTGAGGTCAAAAACACGTTGTTGGTCGAAAAGTGATTCTGGCGCTCTGAAAAGCATTTTGCAGGCATAAAAACAAGAAACGTTGATATCTCTGTCAATTTCAATGCAAACGTGTTACTAAGCTCAGCAATGGGTTATAGGGCCATACTAAACCATTTGGAAGTGGAATACATTCGTTTTGAGTGAAATCAACAATGTGAGGTCAAAAACACGTTGTTGGTCGAAAAGTGATTCTGGCGCTCTGAAAAGCATTTTGCAGGCATAAAAACAAGAAACGTTGATATCTCTGTCAATTTCAATGCAAACGTGTTACTAAGCTCAGCAATGGGTTATAGGGCCATACTCCACCATTTGGAAGTAGTTTTGAGCAAAATCAAACATGTAAAGTCAAAAACACATTGTCTGTCAAAAAGTGATTCTGGCGCTCTGAAAAGCATTTTGCGGGCATAAAAACAAGAAACGTTGATATCTCTGTCAATTTCAGTTCAAACGTGTTACTAAGCTTACTAAAGGGTTATTGGGCCATACTAAACCATTTGGAAGTGGAATACATTCGTTTTGAGTGAAATCAACAATGTGAGGTCAAAAACACGTTGTTGGTCGAAAAGTGATTCTGGCGCTCTGAAAAGCATTTTAAAGGCATAAAAACAAGAAACGTTGATATCTCTGTCAATTTCAATGCAAACGTGTTACTAAGCTCAGCAATGGATTATAGGGCCATACTCCACCATTTGGAAGTAGTTTTGAGTAAAATCAACCATGTAAAGTCAAAAACACATTGTCTGTCAAAAATTGATTCTGGCGCTCTGAAAAGCATTTTGCAGGCATAAAAACAAGAAACGTTGATATCTCTGTCAATTTCAGTTCAAACGTGTTACTAAGCTTACTAAAGGGTTATTGGGCCATACTAAACCATTTGGAAGTGGAATACATTCGTTTTGAGTGAAATCAACAATGTGAGGTCAAAAACACGTTGTTGGTCGAAAAGTGATTCTGGCGCTCTGAAAAGCATTTTAAAGGCATAAAAACAAGAAACGTTGATATCTCTGTCAATTTCAATGCAAACGTGTTACTAAGCTCAGCAATGGGTTATAGGGCCATACTCCACCATTTGGAAGTAGTTTTGAGCAAAATCAACCATGTAAAGTCAAAAACACATTGTCTGTCAAAAAGTGATTCTGGCGCTCTGAAAAGCATTTTGCGGGCATAAAAACAAGAAACGTTGATATCTCTGTCAATTTCAGTTCAAACGTGTTACTAAGCTTACTAAAGGGTTATTGGGCCATACTAAACCATTTGGAAGTGGAATACATTCGTTTTGAGTGAAATCAACAATGTGAGGTCAAAAACACGTTGTTGGTCGAAAAGTGATTCTGGCGCTCTGAAAAGCATTTTAAAGGCATAAAAACAAGAAACGTTGATATCTCTGTCAATTTCAATGCAAACGTGTTACTAAGCTCAGCAATGGGTTATAGGGCCATACTCCACCATTTGGAAGTAGTTTTGAGCAAAATCAACCATGTAAAGTCAAAAACACGTTGTTGGTCGAAAAGTGATTCTGGCGCTCTGAAAAGCATTTTGCAGGCATAAAAACAAGACATGTTGATATCTCTGTCAATTTCAATGCAAACGTGTTACCAAGCTCAGCAATGGATTATAGGGCCATACTCCACCATTTGGAAGTGGTTTTGAGCAAAATCAACCATGTAAAGTCAAAAACACATTGTCTGTCAAAAAGTGATTCTGGCGCTCTGAAAAGCATTTTGCGGGCATAAAAACAAGAAACGTTGATATCTCTGTCAATTTCAATGCAAACGTGTTACTAAGCTCAGCAATGGATTAGGGGGCCATACTCCACCATTTGGAAGTAGTTTTGAGTAAAATCAACCATGTAAAGTCAAAAACACATTGTCTGTGAAAAAGTGATTCTGGCGCTCTGAAAAGCATTTTGCGGGCATAAAAACAAGAAACGTTGATATCTCTGTCAATTTCAGTTCAAACGTGTTACTAAGCTTACTAAAGGGTTATTGGGCCATACTAAACCATTTGGAAGTGGAATACATTCGTTTTGAGTGAAATCAACAATGTGAGGTCAAAAACACGTTGTTGGTCGAAAAGTGATTCTGGCGCTCTGAAAAGCATTTTAAAGGCATAAAAACAAGAAACGTTGATATCTCTGTCAATTTCAATGCAAACGTGTTACTAAGCTCAGCAATGGGTTATAGGGCCATACTCCACCATTTGGAAGTAGTTTTGAGCAAAATCAACCATGTAAAGTCAAAAACACGTTGTTGGTCGAAAAGTGATTCTGGCGCTCTGAAAAGCATTTTGCAGGCATAAAAACAAGACATGTTGATATCTCTGTCAATTTCAATGCAAACGTGTTACCAAGCTCAGCAATGGATTATAGGGCCATACTCCACCATTTGGAAGTGGTTTTGAGCAAAATCAACCATGTAAAGTCAAAAACACATTGTCTGTCAAAAAGTGATTCTGGCGCTCTGAAAAGCATTTTGCGGGCATAAAAACAAGAAACGTTGATATCTCTGTCAATTTCAATGCAAACGTGTTACTAAGCTCAGCAATGGATTAGGGGGCCATACTCCACCATTTGGAAGTAGTTTTGAGTAAAATCAACCATGTAAAGTCAAAAACACATTGTCTGTGAAAAAGTGATTCTGGCGCTCTGAAAAGCATTTTGCGGGCATAAAAACAAGAAACGTTGATATCTCTGTCAATTTCAGTTCAAACGTGTTACTAAGCTTACTAAAGGGTTATTGGGCCATACTAAACCATTTGGAAGTGGAATACATTCGTTTTGAGTGAAATCAACAATGTGAGGTCAAAAACACGTTGTTGGTCGAAAAGTGATTCTGGCGCTCTGAAAAGCATTTTGCAGGCATAAAAACAAGACATGTGTATATCTCTGTCAATTTCAATGCAAACGTGTTACCAAGCTCAGCAATGGATTATAGGGCCATACTCCACCATTTGGAAGTAGTTTTGAGCAAAATCAACCATGTAAAGTCAAATACACATTGTCTGTCAAAAAGTGATTCTGGCGCTCTGAAAAGCATTTTGCGGGCATAAAAACAAGAAACGTTGATATCTCTGTCAATTTCAGTTCAAACGTGTTACTAAGCTCAGCAATGGGTTATAGGGCCATACTAAACCATTTGGAAGTGGAATACATTCGTTTTGAGTGAAATCAACAATGTGAGGTCAAAAACACGTTGTTGGTCGAAAAGTGATTCTGGCGCTCTGAAAAGCATTTTAAAGGCATAAAAACAAGAAACGTTGATATCTCTGTCAATTTCAATGCAAACGTGTTACTAAGCTCAGCAATGGGTTATAGGGCCATACTCCACCATTTGGAAGTAGTTTTGAGCAAAATCAAACATGTAAAGTCAAAAACACATTGTCTGTCAAAAAGTGATTCTGGCGCTCTGAAAAGCATTTTGCGGGCATAAAAACAAGAAACGTTGATATCTCTGTCAATTTCAGTTCAAACGTGTTACTAAGCTTACTAAAGGGTTATTGGGCCATACTAAACCATTTGGAAGTGGAATACATTCGTTTTGAGTGAAATCAACAATGTGAGGTCAAAAACACGTTGTTGGTCGAAAAGTGATTCTGGCGCTCTGAAAAGCATTTTGCAGGCATAAAAACAAGAAACGTTGATATCTCTGTCAATTTCAATGCAAACGTGTTACTAAGCTCAGCAATGGGTTATAGGGCCATACTCCACCATTTGGAAGTAGTTTTGAGCAAAATCAAACATGTAAAGTCAAAAACACATTGTCTGTCAAAAAGTGATTCTGGCGCTCTGAAAAGCATTTTGCGGGCATAAAAACAAGAAACGTTGATATCTCTGTCAATTTCAGTTCAAACGTGTTACTAAGCTCAGCAATGGGTTATAGGGCCATACTCCACCATTTGGAAGTAGTTTTGAGCAAAATCAACCATGTAAAGTCAAAAACACGTTGTCTGTCAAAAAGTGATTCTGGCGCTCTGAAAAGCATTTTGCGGGCATAAAAACAAGAAACGTTGATATCTCTGTCAATTTCAATGCAAACGTGTTACTAAGCTCAGCAATGGATTAGGGGGCCATACTCCACCATTTGGAAGTAGTTTTGAGTAAAATCAACCATGTAAAGTCAAAAACACATTGTCTGTGAAAAAGTGATTCTGGCGCTCTGAAAAGCATTTTGCGGGCATAAAAACAAGAAACGTTGATATCTCTGTCAATTTCAGTTCAAACGTGTTACTAAGCTTACTAAAGGGTTATTGGGCCATACTAAACCATTTGGAAGTGGAATACATTCGTTTTGAGTGAAATCAACAATGTGAGGTCAAAAACACGTTGTTGGTCGAAAAGTGATTCTGGCGCTCTGAAAAGCATTTTAAAGGCATAAAAACAAGAAACGTTGATATCTCTGTCAATTTCAATGCAAACGTGTTACTAAGCTCAGCAATGGGTTATAGGGCCATACTCCACCATTTGGAAGTAGTTTTGAGCAAAATCAACCATGTAAAGTCAAAAACACGTTGTTGGTCGAAAAGTGATTCTGGCGCTCTGAAAAGCATTTTGCAGGCATAAAAACAAGACATGTGTATATCTCTGTCAATTTCAATGCAAACGTGTTACCAAGCTCAGCAATGGATTATAGGGCCATACTCCACCATTTGGAAGTAGTTTTGAGCAAAATCAACCATGTAAAGTCAAATACACATTGTCTGTCAAAAAGTGATTCTGGCGCTCTGAAAAGCATTTTGCGGGCATAAAAACAAGAAACGTTGATATCTCTGTCAATTTCAGTTCAAACGTGTTACTAAGCTCAGCAATGGGTTATAGGGCCATACTAAACCATTTGGAAGTGGAATACATTCGTTTTGAGTGAAATCAACAATGTGAGGTCAAAAACACGTTGTTGGTCGAAAAGTGATTCTGGCGCTCTGAAAAGCATTTTGCAGGCATAAAAACAAGAAACGTTGATATCTCTGTCAATTTCAATGCAAACGTGTTACTAAGCTCAGCAATGGGTTATAGGGCCATACTCCACCATTTGGAAGTAGTTTTGAGCAAAATCAAACATGTAAAGTCAAAAACACATTGTCTGTCAAAAAGTGATTCTGGCGCTCTGAAAAGCATTTTGCGGGCATAAAAACAAGAAACGTTGATATCTCTGTCAATTTCAGTTCAAACGTGTTACTAAGCTTACTAAAGGGTTATTGGGCCATACTAAACCATTTGGAAGTGGAATACATTCGTTTTGAGTGAAATCAACAATGTGAGGTCAAAAACACGTTGTTGGTCGAAAAGTGATTCTGGCGCTCTGAAAAGCATTTTGCAGGCATAAAAACAAGAAACGTTGATATCTCTGTCAATTTCAATGCAAACGTGTTACTAAGCTCAGCAATGGGTTATAGGGCCATACTCCACCATTTGGAAGTAGTTTTGAGCAAAATCAAACATGTAAAGTCAAAAACACATTGTCTGTCAAAAAGTGATTCTGGCGCTCTGAAAAGCATTTTGCGGGCATAAAAACAAGAAACGTTGATATCTCTGTCAATTTCAGTTCAAACGTGTTACTAAGCTTACTAAAGGGTTATTGGGCCATACTAAACCATTTGGAAGTGGAATACATTCGTTTTGAGTGAAATCAACAATGTGAGGTCAAAAACACGTTGTTGGTCGAAAAGTGATTCTGGCGCTCTGAAAAGCATTTTAAAGGCATAAAAACAAGAAACGTTGATATCTCTGTCAATTTCAATGCAAACGTGTTACTAAGCTCAGCAATGGATTATAGGGCCATACTCCACCATTTGGAAGTAGTTTTGAGTAAAATCAACCATGTAAAGTCAAAAACACATTGTCTGTCAAAAAGTGATTCTGGCGCTCTGAAAAGCATTTTGCGGGCATAAAAACAAGAAACGTTGATATCTCTGTCAATTTCAGTTCAAACGTGTTACTAAGCTTACTAAAGGGTTATTGGGCCATACTAAACCATTTGGAAGTGGAATACATTCGTTTTGAGTGAAATCAACAATGTGAGGTCAAAAACACGTTGTTGGTCGAAAAGTGATTCTGGCGCTCTGAAAAGCATTTTAAAGGCATAAAAACAAGAAACGTTGATATCTCTGTCAATTTCAATGCAAACGTGTTACTAAGCTCAGCAATGGGTTATAGGGCCATACTCCACCATTTGGAAGTAGTTTTGAGCAAAATCAACCATGTAAAGTCAAAAACACATTGTCTGTCAAAAAGTGATTCTGGCGCTCTGAAAAGCATTTTGCGGGCATAAAAACAAGAAACGTTGATATCTCTGTCAATTTCAGTTCAAACGTGTTACTAAGCTCAGCAATGGGTTATAGGGCCATACTAAACCATTTGGAAGTGGAATACATTCGTTTTGAGTGAAATCAACAATGTGAGGTCAAAAACACGTTGTTGGTCGAAAAGTGATTCTGGCGCTCTGAAAAGCATTTTGCAGGCATAAAAACAAGAAACGTTGATATCTCTGTCAATTTCAATGCAAACGTGTTACTAAGCTCAGCAATGGGTTATAGGGCCATACTCCACCATTTGGAAGTAGTTTTGAGCAAAATCAAACATGTAAAGTCAAAAACACATTGTCTGTCAAAAAGTGATTCTGGCGCTCTGAAAAGCATTTTGCGGGCATAAAAACAAGAAACGTTGATATCTCTGTCAATTTCAGTTCAAACGTGTTACTAAGCTTACTAAAGGGTTATTGGGCCATACTAAACCATTTGGAAGTGGAATACATTCGTTTTGAGTGAAATCAACAATGTGAGGTCAAAAACACGTTGTTGGTCGAAAAGTGATTCTGGCGCTCTGAAAAGCATTTTAAAGGCATAAAAACAAGAAACGTTGATATCTCTGTCAATTTCAATGCAAACGTGTTACTAAGCTCAGCAATGGATTATAGGGCCATACTCCACCATTTGGAAGTAGTTTTGAGTAAAATCAACCATGTAAAGTCAAAAACACATTGTCTGTCAAAAAGTGATTCTGGCGCTCTGAAAAGCATTTTGCGGGCATAAAAACAAGAAACGTTGATATCTCTGTCAATTTCAGTTCAAACGTGTTACTAAGCTTACTAAAGGGTTATTGGGCCATACTAAACCATTTGGAAGTGGAATACATTCGTTTTGAGTGAAATCAACAATGTGAGGTCAAAAACACGTTGTTGGTCGAAAAGTGATTCTGGCGCTCTGAAAAGCATTTTAAAGGCATAAAAACAAGAAACGTTGATATCTCTGTCAATTTCAATGCAAACGTGTTACTAAGCTCAGCAATGGGTTATAGGGCCATACTCCACCATTTGGAAGTGGTTTTGAGCAAAATCAACCATGTAAAGTCAAAAACACATTGTCTGTCAAAAAGTGATTCTGGCGCTCTGAAAAGCATTTTGCGGGCATAAAAACAAGAAACGTTGATATCTCTGTCAATTTCAATGCAAACGTGTTACTAAGCTCAGCAATGGATTAGGGGGCCATACTCCACCATTTGGAAGTAGTTTTGAGTAAAATCAACCATGTAAAGTCAAAAACACATTGTCTGTGAAAAAGTGATTCTGGCGCTCTGAAAAGCATTTTGCGGGCATAAAAACAAGAAACGTTGATATCTCTGTCAATTTCAGTTCAAACGTGTTACTAAGCTTACTAAAGGGTTATTGGGCCATACTAAACCATTTGGAAGTGGAATACATTCGTTTTGAGTGAAATCAACAATGTGAGGTCAAAAACACGTTGTTGGTCGAAAAGTGATTCTGGCGCTCTGAAAAGCATTTTAAAGGCATAAAAACAAGAAACGTTGATATCTCTGTCAATTTCAATGCAAACGTGTTACTAAGCTCAGCAATGGGTTATAGGGCCATACTCCACCATTTGGAAGTAGTTTTGAGCAAAATCAACCATGTAAAGTCAAAAACACGTTGTTGGTCGAAAAGTGATTCTGGCGCTCTGAAAAGCATTTTGCAGGCATAAAAACAAGACATGTTGATATCTCTGTCAATTTCAATGCAAACGTGTTACCAAGCTCAGCAATGGATTATAGGGCCATACTCCACCATTTGGAAGTGGTTTTGAGCAAAATCAACCATGTAAAGTCAAAAACACATTGTCTGTCAAAAAGTGATTCTGGCGCTCTGAAAAGCATTTTGCGGGCATAAAAACAAGAAACGTTGATATCTCTGTCAATTTCAATGCAAACGTGTTACTAAGCTCAGCAATGGATTAGGGGGCCATACTCCACCATTTGGAAGTAGTTTTGAGTAAAATCAACCATGTAAAGTCAAAAACACATTGTCTGTGAAAAAGTGATTCTGGCGCTCTGAAAAGCATTTTGCGGGCATAAAAACAAGAAACGTTGATATCTCTGTCAATTTCAGTTCAAACGTGTTACTAAGCTTACTAAAGGGTTATTGGGCCATACTAAACCATTTGGAAGTGGAATACATTCGTTTTGAGTGAAATCAACAATGTGAGGTCAAAAACACGTTGTTGGTCGAAAAGTGATTCTGGCGCTCTGAAAAGCATTTTGCAGGCATAAAAACAAGACATGTGTATATCTCTGTCAATTTCAATGCAAACGTGTTACCAAGCTCAGCAATGGATTATAGGGCCATACTCCACCATTTGGAAGTAGTTTTGAGCAAAATCAACCATGTAAAGTCAAATACACATTGTCTGTCAAAAAGTGATTCTGGCGCTCTGAAAAGCATTTTGCGGGCATAAAAACAAGAAACGTTGATATCTCTGTCAATTTCAGTTCAAACGTGTTACTAAGCTCAGCAATGGGTTATAGGGCCATACTAAACCATTTGGAAGTGGAATACATTCGTTTTGAGTGAAATCAACAATGTGAGGTCAAAAACACGTTGTTGGTCGAAAAGTGATTCTGGCGCTCTGAAAAGCATTTTAAAGGCATAAAAACAAGAAACGTTGATATCTCTGTCAATTTCAATGCAAACGTGTTACTAAGCTCAGCAATGGGTTATAGGGCCATACTCCACCATTTGGAAGTAGTTTTGAGCAAAATCAAACATGTAAAGTCAAAAACACATTGTCTGTCAAAAAGTGATTCTGGCGCTCTGAAAAGCATTTTGCGGGCATAAAAACAAGAAACGTTGATATCTCTGTCAATTTCAGTTCAAACGTGTTACTAAGCTTACTAAAGGGTTATTGGGCCATACTAAACCATTTGGAAGTGGAATACATTCGTTTTGAGTGAAATCAACAATGTGAGGTCAAAAACACGTTGTTGGTCGAAAAGTGATTCTGGCGCTCTGAAAAGCATTTTGCAGGCATAAAAACAAGAAACGTTGATATCTCTGTCAATTTCAATGCAAACGTGTTACTAAGCTCAGCAATGGGTTATAGGGCCATACTCCACCATTTGGAAGTAGTTTTGAGCAAAATCAAACATGTAAAGTCAAAAACACATTGTCTGTCAAAAAGTGATTCTGGCGCTCTGAAAAGCATTTTGCGGGCATAAAAACAAGAAACGTTGATATCTCTGTCAATTTCAGTTCAAACGTGTTACTAAGCTCAGCAATGGGTTATAGGGCCATACTCCACCATTTGGAAGTAGTTTTGAGCAAAATCAACCATGTAAAGTCAAAAACACGTTGTCTGTCAAAAAGTGATTCTGGCGCTCTGAAAAGCATTTTGCGGGCATAAAAACAAGAAACGTTGATATCTCTGTCAATTTCAATGCAAACGTGTTACTAAGCTCAGCAATGGATTAGGGGGCCATACTCCACCATTTGGAAGTAGTTTTGAGTAAAATCAACCATGTAAAGTCAAAAACACATTGTCTGTGAAAAAGTGATTCTGGCGCTCTGAAAAGCATTTTGCGGGCATAAAAACAAGAAACGTTGATATCTCTGTCAATTTCAGTTCAAACGTGTTACTAAGCTTACTAAAGGGTTATTGGGCCATACTAAACCATTTGGAAGTGGAATACATTCGTTTTGAGTGAAATCAACAATGTGAGGTCAAAAACACGTTGTTGGTCGAAAAGTGATTCTGGCGCTCTGAAAAGCATTTTAAAGGCATAAAAACAAGAAACGTTGATATCTCTGTCAATTTCAATGCAAACGTGTTACTAAGCTCAGCAATGGGTTATAGGGCCATACTCCACCATTTGGAAGTAGTTTTGAGCAAAATCAACCATGTAAAGTCAAAAACACGTTGTTGGTCGAAAAGTGATTCTGGCGCTCTGAAAAGCATTTTGCAGGCATAAAAACAAGACATGTGTATATCTCTGTCAATTTCAATGCAAACGTGTTACCAAGCTCAGCAATGGATTATAGGGCCATACTCCACCATTTGGAAGTAGTTTTGAGCAAAATCAACCATGTAAAGTCAAATACACATTGTCTGTCAAAAAGTGATTCTGGCGCTCTGAAAAGCATTTTGCGGGCATAAAAACAAGAAACGTTGATATCTCTGTCAATTTCAGTTCAAACGTGTTACTAAGCTCAGCAATGGGTTATAGGGCCATACTAAACCATTTGGAAGTGGAATACATTCGTTTTGAGTGAAATCAACAATGTGAGGTCAAAAACACGTTGTTGGTCGAAAAGTGATTCTGGCGCTCTGAAAAGCATTTTGCAGGCATAAAAACAAGAAACGTTGATATCTCTGTCAATTTCAATGCAAACGTGTTACTAAGCTCAGCAATGGGTTATAGGGCCATACTCCACCATTTGGAAGTAGTTTTGAGCAAAATCAAACATGTAAAGTCAAAAACACATTGTCTGTCAAAAAGTGATTCTGGCGCTCTGAAAAGCATTTTGCGGGCATAAAAACAAGAAACGTTGATATCTCTGTCAATTTCAGTTCAAACGTGTTACTAAGCTTACTAAAGGGTTATTGGGCCATACTAAACCATTTGGAAGTGGAATACATTCGTTTTGAGTGAAATCAACAATGTGAGGTCAAAAACACGTTGTTGGTCGAAAAGTGATTCTGGCGCTCTGAAAAGCATTTTGCAGGCATAAAAACAAGAAACGTTGATATCTCTGTCAATTTCAATGCAAACGTGTTACTAAGCTCAGCAATGGGTTATAGGGCCATACTCCACCATTTGGAAGTAGTTTTGAGCAAAATCAACCATGTAAAGTCAAAAACACATTGTCTGTCAAAAAGTGATTCTGGCGCTCTGAAAAGCATTTTGCGGGCATAAAAACAAGAAACGTTGATATCTCTGTCAATTTCAGTTCAAACGTGTTACTAAGCTCAGCAATGGGTTATAGGGCCATACTAAACCATTTGGAAGTGGAATACATTCGTTTTGAGTGAAATCAACAATGTGAGGTCAAAAACACGTTGTTGGTCGAAAAGTGATTCTGGCGCTCTGAAAAGCATTTTGCAGGCATAAAAACAAGAAACGTTGATATCTCTGTCAATTTCAATGCAAACGTGTTACTAAGCTCAGCAATGGGTTATAGGGCCATACTCCACCATTTGGAAGTAGTTTTGAGCAAAATCAAACATGTAAAGTCAAAAACACATTGTCTGTCAAAAAGTGATTCTGGCGCTCTGAAAAGCATTTTGCGGGCATAAAAACAAGAAACGTTGATATCTCTGTCAATTTCAGTTCAAACGTGTTACTAAGCTTACTAAAGGGTTATTGGGCCATACTAAACCATTTGGAAGTGGAATACATTCGTTTTGAGTGAAATCAACAATGTGAGGTCAAAAACACGTTGTTGGTCGAAAAGTGATTCTGGCGCTCTGAAAAGCATTTTAAAGGCATAAAAACAAGAAACGTTGATATCTCTGTCAATTTCAATGCAAACGTGTTACTAAGCTCAGCAATGGATTATAGGGCCATACTCCACCATTTGGAAGTAGTTTTGAGTAAAATCAACCATGTAAAGTCAAAAACACATTGTCTGTCAAAAAGTGATTCTGGCGCTCTGAAAAGCATTTTGCGGGCATAAAAACAAGAAACGTTGATATCTCTGTCAATTTCAGTTCAAACGTGTTACTAAGCTTACTAAAGGGTTATTGGGCCATACTAAACCATTTGGAAGTGGAATACATTCGTTTTGAGTGAAATCAACAATGTGAGGTCAAAAACACGTTGTTGGTCGAAAAGTGATTCTGGCGCTCTGAAAAGCATTTTAAAGGCATAAAAACAAGAAACGTTGATATCTCTGTCAATTTCAATGCAAACGTGTTACTAAGCTCAGCAATGGGTTATAGGGCCATACTCCACCATTTGGAAGTAGTTTTGAGCAAAATCAACCATGTAAAGTCAAAAACACATTGTCTGTCAAAAAGTGATTCTGGCGCTCTGAAAAGCATTTTGCGGGCATAAAAACAAGAAACGTTGATATCTCTGTCAATTTCAGTTCAAACGTGTTACTAAGCTCAGCAATGGGTTATAGGGCCATACTAAACCATTTGGAAGTGGAATACATTCGTTTTGAGTGAAATCAACAATGTGAGGTCAAAAACACGTTGTTGGTCGAAAAGTGATTCTGGCGCTCTGAAAAGCATTTTGCAGGCATAAAAACAAGAAACGTTGATATCTCTGTCAATTTCAATGCAAACGTGTTACTAAGCTCAGCAATGGGTTATAGGGCCATACTAAACCATTTGGAAGTGGAATACATTCGTTTTGAGTGAAATCAACAATGTGAGGTCAAAAACACGTTGTTGGTCGAAAAGTGATTCTGGCGCTCTGAAAAGCATTTTGCAGGCATAAAAACAAGAAACGTTGATATCTCTGTCAATTTCAATGCAAACGTGTTACTAAGCTCAGCAATGGGTTATAGGGCCATACTCCACCATTTGGAAGTAGTTTTGAGCAAAATCAAACATGTAAAGTCAAAAACACATTGTCTGTCAAAAAGTGATTCTGGCGCTCTGAAAAGCATTTTGCGGGCATAAAAACAAGAAACGTTGATATCTCTGTCAATTTCAGTTCAAACGTGTTACTAAGCTTACTAAAGGGTTATTGGGCCATACTAAACCATTTGGAAGTGGAATACATTCGTTTTGAGTGAAATCAACAATGTGAGGTCAAAAACACGTTGTTGGTCGAAAAGTGATTCTGGCGCTCTGAAAAGCATTTTAAAGGCATAAAAACAAGAAACGTTGATATCTCTGTCAATTTCAATGCAAACGTGTTACTAAGCTCAGCAATGGATTATAGGGCCATACTCCACCATTTGGAAGTAGTTTTGAGTAAAATCAACCATGTAAAGTCAAAAACACATTGTCTGTCAAAAATTGATTCTGGCGCTCTGAAAAGCATTTTGCAGGCATAAAAACAAGAAACGTTGATATCTCTGTCAATTTCAGTTCAAACGTGTTACTAAGCTTACTAAAGGGTTATTGGGCCATACTAAACCATTTGGAAGTGGAATACATTCGTTTTGAGTGAAATCAACAATGTGAGGTCAAAAACACGTTGTTGGTCGAAAAGTGATTCTGGCGCTCTGAAAAGCATTTTAAAGGCATAAAAACAAGAAACGTTGATATCTCTGTCAATTTCAATGCAAACGTGTTACTAAGCTCAGCAATGGGTTATAGGGCCATACTCCACCATTTGGAAGTAGTTTTGAGCAAAATCAACCATGTAAAGTCAAAAACACATTGTCTGTCAAAAAGTGATTCTGGCGCTCTGAAAAGCATTTTGCGGGCATAAAAACAAGAAACGTTGATATCTCTGTCAATTTCAGTTCAAACGTGTTACTAAGCTTACTAAAGGGTTATTGGGCCATACTAAACCATTTGGAAGTGGAATACATTCGTTTTGAGTGAAATCAACAATGTGAGGTCAAAAACACGTTGTTGGTCGAAAAGTGATTCTGGCGCTCTGAAAAGCATTTTAAAGGCATAAAAACAAGAAACGTTGATATCTCTGTCAATTTCAATGCAAACGTGTTACTAAGCTCAGCAATGGGTTATAGGGCCATACTCCACCATTTGGAAGTAGTTTTGAGCAAAATCAACCATGTAAAGTCAAAAACACGTTGTTGGTCGAAAAGTGATTCTGGCGCTCTGAAAAGCATTTTGCAGGCATAAAAACAAGACATGTTGATATCTCTGTCAATTTCAATGCAAACGTGTTACCAAGCTCAGCAATGGATTATAGGGCCATACTCCACCATTTGGAAGTGGTTTTGAGCAAAATCAACCATGTAAAGTCAAAAACACATTGTCTGTCAAAAAGTGATTCTGGCGCTCTGAAAAGCATTTTGCGGGCATAAAAACAAGAAACGTTGATATCTCTGTCAATTTCAATGCAAACGTGTTACTAAGCTCAGCAATGGATTAGGGGGCCATACTCCACCATTTGGAAGTAGTTTTGAGTAAAATCAACCATGTAAAGTCAAAAACACATTGTCTGTGAAAAAGTGATTCTGGCGCTCTGAAAAGCATTTTGCGGGCATAAAAACAAGAAACGTTGATATCTCTGTCAATTTCAGTTCAAACGTGTTACTAAGCTTACTAAAGGGTTATTGGGCCATACTAAACCATTTGGAAGTGGAATACATTCGTTTTGAGTGAAATCAACAATGTGAGGTCAAAAACACGTTGTTGGTCGAAAAGTGATTCTGGCGCTCTGAAAAGCATTTTAAAGGCATAAAAACAAGAAACGTTGATATCTCTGTCAATTTCAATGCAAACGTGTTACTAAGCTCAGCAATGGGTTATAGGGCCATACTCCACCATTTGGAAGTAGTTTTGAGCAAAATCAACCATGTAAAGTCAAAAACACGTTGTTGGTCGAAAAGTGATTCTGGCGCTCTGAAAAGCATTTTGCAGGCATAAAAACAAGACATGTTGATATCTCTGTCAATTTCAATGCAAACGTGTTACCAAGCTCAGCAATGGATTATAGGGCCATACTCCACCATTTGGAAGTGGTTTTGAGCAAAATCAACCATGTAAAGTCAAAAACACATTGTCTGTCAAAAAGTGATTCTGGCGCTCTGAAAAGCATTTTGCGGGCATAAAAACAAGAAACGTTGATATCTCTGTCAATTTCAATGCAAACGTGTTACTAAGCTCAGCAATGGATTAGGGGGCCATACTCCACCATTTGGAAGTAGTTTTGAGTAAAATCAACCATGTAAAGTCAAAAACACATTGTCTGTGAAAAAGTGATTCTGGCGCTCTGAAAAGCATTTTGCGGGCATAAAAACAAGAAACGTTGATATCTCTGTCAATTTCAGTTCAAACGTGTTACTAAGCTTACTAAAGGGTTATTGGGCCATACTAAACCATTTGGAAGTGGAATACATTCGTTTTGAGTGAAATCAACAATGTGAGGTCAAAAACACGTTGTTGGTCGAAAAGTGATTCTGGCGCTCTGAAAAGCATTTTGCAGGCATAAAAACAAGACATGTGTATATCTCTGTCAATTTCAATGCAAACGTGTTACCAAGCTCAGCAATGGATTATAGGGCCATACTCCACCATTTGGAAGTAGTTTTGAGCAAAATCAACCATGTAAAGTCAAATACACATTGTCTGTCAAAAAGTGATTCTGGCGCTCTGAAAAGCATTTTGCGGGCATAAAAACAAGAAACGTTGATATCTCTGTCAATTTCAGTTCAAACGTGTTACTAAGCTCAGCAATGGGTTATAGGGCCATACTAAACCATTTGGAAGTGGAATACATTCGTTTTGAGTGAAATCAACAATGTGAGGTCAAAAACACGTTGTTGGTCGAAAAGTGATTCTGGCGCTCTGAAAAGCATTTTAAAGGCATAAAAACAAGAAACGTTGATATCTCTGTCAATTTCAATGCAAACGTGTTACTAAGCTCAGCAATGGGTTATAGGGCCATACTCCACCATTTGGAAGTAGTTTTGAGCAAAATCAAACATGTAAAGTCAAAAACACATTGTCTGTCAAAAAGTGATTCTGGCGCTCTGAAAAGCATTTTGCGGGCATAAAAACAAGAAACGTTGATATCTCTGTCAATTTCAGTTCAAACGTGTTACTAAGCTTACTAAAGGGTTATTGGGCCATACTAAACCATTTGGAAGTGGAATACATTCGTTTTGAGTGAAATCAACAATGTGAGGTCAAAAACACGTTGTTGGTCGAAAAGTGATTCTGGCGCTCTGAAAAGCATTTTGCAGGCATAAAAACAAGAAACGTTGATATCTCTGTCAATTTCAATGCAAACGTGTTACTAAGCTCAGCAATGGGTTATAGGGCCATACTCCACCATTTGGAAGTAGTTTTGAGCAAAATCAAACATGTAAAGTCAAAAACACATTGTCTGTCAAAAAGTGATTCTGGCGCTCTGAAAAGCATTTTGCGGGCATAAAAACAAGAAACGTTGATATCTCTGTCAATTTCAGTTCAAACGTGTTACTAAGCTCAGCAATGGGTTATAGGGCCATACTCCACCATTTGGAAGTAGTTTTGAGCAAAATCAACCATGTAAAGTCAAAAACACGTTGTCTGTCAAAAAGTGATTCTGGCGCTCTGAAAAGCATTTTGCGGGCATAAAAACAAGAAACGTTGATATCTCTGTCAATTTCAATGCAAACGTGTTACTAAGCTCAGCAATGGATTAGGGGGCCATACTCCACCATTTGGAAGTAGTTTTGAGTAAAATCAACCATGTAAAGTCAAAAACACATTGTCTGTGAAAAAGTGATTCTGGCGCTCTGAAAAGCATTTTGCGGGCATAAAAACAAGAAACGTTGATATCTCTGTCAATTTCAGTTCAAACGTGTTACTAAGCTTACTAAAGGGTTATTGGGCCATACTAAACCATTTGGAAGTGGAATACATTCGTTTTGAGTGAAATCAACAATGTGAGGTCAAAAACACGTTGTTGGTCGAAAAGTGATTCTGGCGCTCTGAAAAGCATTTTAAAGGCATAAAAACAAGAAACGTTGATATCTCTGTCAATTTCAATGCAAACGTGTTACTAAGCTCAGCAATGGGTTATAGGGCCATACTCCACCATTTGGAAGTAGTTTTGAGCAAAATCAACCATGTAAAGTCAAAAACACGTTGTTGGTCGAAAAGTGATTCTGGCGCTCTGAAAAGCATTTTGCAGGCATAAAAACAAGACATGTGTATATCTCTGTCAATTTCAATGCAAACGTGTTACCAAGCTCAGCAATGGATTATAGGGCCATACTCCACCATTTGGAAGTAGTTTTGAGCAAAATCAACCATGTAAAGTCAAATACACATTGTCTGTCAAAAAGTGATTCTGGCGCTCTGAAAAGCATTTTGCGGGCATAAAAACAAGAAACGTTGATATCTCTGTCAATTTCAGTTCAAACGTGTTACTAAGCTCAGCAATGGGTTATAGGGCCATACTAAACCATTTGGAAGTGGAATACATTCGTTTTGAGTGAAATCAACAATGTGAGGTCAAAAACACGTTGTTGGTCGAAAAGTGATTCTGGCGCTCTGAAAAGCATTTTGCAGGCATAAAAACAAGAAACGTTGATATCTCTGTCAATTTCAATGCAAACGTGTTACTAAGCTCAGCAATGGGTTATAGGGCCATACTCCACCATTTGGAAGTAGTTTTGAGCAAAATCAAACATGTAAAGTCAAAAACACATTGTCTGTCAAAAAGTGATTCTGGCGCTCTGAAAAGCATTTTGCGGGCATAAAAACAAGAAACGTTGATATCTCTGTCAATTTCAGTTCAAACGTGTTACTAAGCTTACTAAAGGGTTATTGGGCCATACTAAACCATTTGGAAGTGGAATACATTCGTTTTGAGTGAAATCAACAATGTGAGGTCAAAAACACGTTGTTGGTCGAAAAGTGATTCTGGCGCTCTGAAAAGCATTTTGCAGGCATAAAAACAAGAAACGTTGATATCTCTGTCAATTTCAATGCAAACGTGTTACTAAGCTCAGCAATGGGTTATAGGGCCATACTCCACCATTTGGAAGTAGTTTTGAGCAAAATCAAACATGTAAAGTCAAAAACACATTGTCTGTCAAAAAGTGATTCTGGCGCTCTGAAAAGCATTTTGCGGGCATAAAAACAAGAAACGTTGATATCTCTGTCAATTTCAGTTCAAACGTGTTACTAAGCTTACTAAAGGGTTATTGGGCCATACTAAACCATTTGGAAGTGGAATACATTCGTTTTGAGTGAAATCAACAATGTGAGGTCAAAAACACGTTGTTGGTCGAAAAGTGATTCTGGCGCTCTGAAAAGCATTTTAAAGGCATAAAAACAAGAAACGTTGATATCTCTGTCAATTTCAATGCAAACGTGTTACTAAGCTCAGCAATGGATTATAGGGCCATACTCCACCATTTGGAAGTAGTTTTGAGTAAAATCAACCATGTAAAGTCAAAAACACATTGTCTGTCAAAAAGTGATTCTGGCGCTCTGAAAAGCATTTTGCGGGCATAAAAACAAGAAACGTTGATATCTCTGTCAATTTCAGTTCAAACGTGTTACTAAGCTTACTAAAGGGTTATTGGGCCATACTAAACCATTTGGAAGTGGAATACATTCGTTTTGAGTGAAATCAACAATGTGAGGTCAAAAACACGTTGTTGGTCGAAAAGTGATTCTGGCGCTCTGAAAAGCATTTTAAAGGCATAAAAACAAGAAACGTTGATATCTCTGTCAATTTCAATGCAAACGTGTTACTAAGCTCAGCAATGGGTTATAGGGCCATACTCCACCATTTGGAAGTAGTTTTGAGCAAAATCAACCATGTAAAGTCAAAAACACATTGTCTGTCAAAAAGTGATTCTGGCGCTCTGAAAAGCATTTTGCGGGCATAAAAACAAGAAACGTTGATATCTCTGTCAATTTCAGTTCAAACGTGTTACTAAGCTCAGCAATGGGTTATAGGGCCATACTAAACCATTTGGAAGTGGAATACATTCGTTTTGAGTGAAATCAACAATGTGAGGTCAAAAACACGTTGTTGGTCGAAAAGTGATTCTGGCGCTCTGAAAAGCATTTTGCAGGCATAAAAACAAGAAACGTTGATATCTCTGTCAATTTCAGTTCAAACGTGTTACTAAGCTTACTAAAGGGTTATTGGGCCATACTAAACCATTTGGAAGTGGAATACATTCGTTTTGAGTGAAATCAACAATGTGAGGTCAAAAACACGTTGTTGGTCGAAAAGTGATTCTGGCGCTCTGAAAAGCATTTTAAAGGCATAAAAACAAGAAACGTTGATATCTCTGTCAATTTCAATGCAAACGTGTTACTAAGCTCAGCAATGGATTATAGGGCCATACTCCACCATTTGGAAGTAGTTTTGAGTAAAATCAACCATGTAAAGTCAAAAACACATTGTCTGTCAAAAATTGATTCTGGCGCTCTGAAAAGCATTTTGCAGGCATAAAAACAAGAAACGTTGATATCTCTGTCAATTTCAGTTCAAACGTGTTACTAAGCTTACTAAAGGGTTATTGGGCCATACTAAACCATTTGGAAGTGGAATACATTCGTTTTGAGTGAAATCAACAATGTGAGGTCAAAAACACGTTGTTGGTCGAAAAGTGATTCTGGCGCTCTGAAAAGCATTTTAAAGGCATAAAAACAAGAAACGTTGATATCTCTGTCAATTTCAATGCAAACGTGTTACTAAGCTCAGCAATGGGTTATAGGGCCATACTCCACCATTTGGAAGTAGTTTTGAGCAAAATCAACCATGTAAAGTCAAAAACACATTGTCTGTCAAAAAGTGATTCTGGCGCTCTGAAAAGCATTTTGCGGGCATAAAAACAAGAAACGTTGATATCTCTGTCAATTTCAGTTCAAACGTGTTACTAAGCTTACTAAAGGGTTATTGGGCCATACTAAACCATTTGGAAGTGGAATACATTCGTTTTGAGTGAAATCAACAATGTGAGGTCAAAAACACGTTGTTGGTCGAAAAGTGATTCTGGCGCTCTGAAAAGCATTTTAAAGGCATAAAAACAAGAAACGTTGATATCTCTGTCAATTTCAATGCAAACGTGTTACTAAGCTCAGCAATGGGTTATAGGGCCATACTCCACCATTTGGAAGTAGTTTTGAGCAAAATCAACCATGTAAAGTCAAAAACACGTTGTTGGTCGAAAAGTGATTCTGGCGCTCTGAAAAGCATTTTGCAGGCATAAAAACAAGACATGTTGATATCTCTGTCAATTTCAATGCAAACGTGTTACCAAGCTCAGCAATGGATTATAGGGCCATACTCCACCATTTGGAAGTGGTTTTGAGCAAAATCAACCATGTAAAGTCAAAAACACATTGTCTGTCAAAAAGTGATTCTGGCGCTCTGAAAAGCATTTTGCGGGCATAAAAACAAGAAACGTTGATATCTCTGTCAATTTAAATGCAAACGTGTTACTAAGCTCAGCAATGGATTAGGGGGCCATACTCCACCATTTGGAAGTAGTTTTGAGTAAAATCAACCATGTAAAGTCAAAAACACATTGTCTGTGAAAAAGTGATTCTGGCGCTCTGAAAAGCATTTTGCGGGCATAAAAACAAGAAACGTTGATATCTCTGTCAATTTCAGTTCAAACGTGTTACTAAGCTTACTAAAGGGTTATTGGGCCATACTAAACCATTTGGAAGTGGAATACATTCGTTTTGAGTGAAATCAACAATGTGAGGTCAAAAACACGTTGTTGGTCGAAAAGTGATTCTGGCGCTCTGAAAAGCATTTTAAAGGCATAAAAACAAGAAACGTTGATATCTCTGTCAATTTCAATGCAAACGTGTTACTAAGCTCAGCAATGGGTTATAGGGCCATACTCCACCATTTGGAAGTAGTTTTGAGCAAAATCAACCATGTAAAGTCAAAAACACGTTGTTGGTCGAAAAGTGATTCTGGCGCTCTGAAAAGCATTTTGCAGGCATAAAAACAAGACATGTTGATATCTCTGTCAATTTCAATGCAAACGTGTTACCAAGCTCAGCAATGGATTATAGGGCCATACTCCACCATTTGGAAGTGGTTTTGAGCAAAATCAACCATGTAAAGTCAAAAACACATTGTCTGTCAAAAAGTGATTCTGGCGCTCTGAAAAGCATTTTGCGGGCATAAAAACAAGAAACGTTGATATCTCTGTCAATTTCAATGCAAACGTGTTACTAAGCTCAGCAATGGATTAGGGGGCCATACTCCACCATTTGGAAGTAGTTTTGAGTAAAATCAACCATGTAAAGTCAAAAACACATTGTCTGTGAAAAAGTGATTCTGGCGCTCTGAAAAGCATTTTGCGGGCATAAAAACAAGAAACGTTGATATCTCTGTCAATTTCAGTTCAAACGTGTTACTAAGCTTACTAAAGGGTTATTGGGCCATACTAAACCATTTGGAAGTGGAATACATTCGTTTTGAGTGAAATCAACAATGTGAGGTCAAAAACACGTTGTTGGTCGAAAAGTGATTCTGGCGCTCTGAAAAGCATTTTGCAGGCATAAAAACAAGACATGTGTATATCTCTGTCAATTTCAATGCAAACGTGTTACCAAGCTCAGCAATGGATTATAGGGCCATACTCCACCATTTGGAAGTAGTTTTGAGCAAAATCAACCATGTAAAGTCAAATACACATTGTCTGTCAAAAAGTGATTCTGGCGCTCTGAAAAGCATTTTGCGGGCATAAAAACAAGAAACGTTGATATCTCTGTCAATTTCAGTTCAAACGTGTTACTAAGCTCAGCAATGGGTTATAGGGCCATACTAAACCATTTGGAAGTGGAATACATTCGTTTTGAGTGAAATCAACAATGTGAGGTCAAAAACACGTTGTTGGTCGAAAAGTGATTCTGGCGCTCTGAAAAGCATTTTGCAGGCATAAAAACAAGAAACGTTGATATCTCTGTCAATTTCAATGCAAACGTGTTACTAAGCTCAGCAATGGGTTATAGGGCCATACTCCACCATTTGGAAGTAGTTTTGAGCAAAATCAAACATGTAAAGTCAAAAACACATTGTCTGTCAAAAAGTGATTCTGGCGCTCTGAAAAGCATTTTGCGGGCATAAAAACAAGAAACGTTGATATCTCTGTCAATTTCAGTTCAAACGTGTTACTAAGCTTACTAAAGGGTTATTGGGCCATACTAAACCATTTGGAAGTGGAATACATTCGTTTTGAGTGAAATCAACAATGTGAGGTCAAAAACACGTTGTTGGTCGAAAAGTGATTCTGGCGCTCTGAAAAGCATTTTAAAGGCATAAAAACAAGAAACGTTGATATCTCTGTCAATTTCAATGCAAACGTGTTACTAAGCTCAGCAATGGGTTATAGGGCCATACTCCACCATTTGGAAGTAGTTTTGAGCAAAATCAACCATGTAAAGTCAAAAACACGTTGTTGGTCGAAAAGTGATTCTGGCGCTCTGAAAAGCATTTTGCAGGCATAAAAACAAGACATGTGTATATCTCTGTCAATTTCAATGCAAACGTGTTACCAAGCTCAGCAATGGATTATAGGGCCATACTCCACCATTTGGAAGTAGTTTTGAGCAAAATCAACCATGTAAAGTCAAATACACATTGTCTGTCAAAAAGTGATTCTGGCGCTCTGAAAAGCATTTTGCGGGCATAAAAACAAGAAACGTTGATATCTCTGTCAATTTCAGTTCAAACGTGTTACTAAGCTCAGCAATGGGTTATAGGGCCATACTAAACCATTTGGAAGTGGAATACATTCGTTTTGAGTGAAATCAACAATGTGAGGTCAAAAACACGTTGTTGGTCGAAAAGTGATTCTGGCGCTCTGAAAAGCATTTTGCAGGCATAAAAACAAGAAACGTTGATATCTCTGTCAATTTCAATGCAAACGTGTTACTAAGCTCAGCAATGGGTTATAGGGCCATACTCCACCATTTGGAAGTAGTTTTGAGCAAAATCAAACATGTAAAGTCAAAAACACATTGTCTGTCAAAAAGTGATTCTGGCGCTCTGAAAAGCATTTTGCGGGCATAAAAACAAGAAACGTTGATATCTCTGTCAATTTCAGTTCAAACGTGTTACTAAGCTTACTAAAGGGTTATTGGGCCATACTAAACCATTTGGAAGTGGAATACATTCGTTTTGAGTGAAATCAACAATGTGAGGTCAAAAACACGTTGTTGGTCGAAAAGTGATTCTGGCGCTCTGAAAAGCATTTTAAAGGCATAAAAACAAGAAACGTTGATATCTCTGTCAATTTCAATGCAAACGTGTTACTAAGCTCAGCAATGGGTTATAGGGCCATACTCCACCATTTGGAAGTAGTTTTGAGCAAAATCAAACATGTAAAGTCAAAAACACATTGTCTGTCAAAAAGTGATTCTGGCGCTCTGAAAAGCATTTTGCGGGCATAAAAACAAGAAACGTTGATATCTCTGTCAATTTCAGTTCAAACGTGTTACTAAGCTTACTAAAGGGTTATTGGGCCATACTAAACCATTTGGAAGTGGAATACATTCGTTTTGAGTGAAATCAACAATGTGAGGTCAAAAACACGTTGTTGGTCGAAAAGTGATTCTGGCGCTCTGAAAAGCATTTTAAAGGCATAAAAACAAGAAACGTTGATATCTCTGTCAATTTCAATGCAAACGTGTTACTAAGCTCAGCAATGGGTTATAGGGCCATACTCCACCATTTGGAAGTAGTTTTGAGCAAAATCAACCATGTAAAGTCAAAAACACGTTGTTGGTCGAAAAGTGATTCTGGCGCTCTGAAAAGCATTTTGCAGGCATAAAAACAAGACATGTGTATATCTCTGTCAATTTCAATGCAAACGTGTTACCAAGCTCAGCAATGGATTATAGGGCCATACTCCACCATTTGGAAGTAGTTTTGAGCAAAATCAACCATGTAAAGTCAAATACCCATTGTCTGTCAAAAAGTGATTCTGGCGCTCTGAAAAGCATTTTGCGGGCATAAAAACAAGAAACGTTGATATCTCTGTCAATTTCAGTTCAAACGTGTTACTAAGCTCAGCAATGGGTTATAGGGCCATACTAAACCATTTGGAAGTGGAATACATTCGTTTTGAGTGAAATCAACAATGTGAGGTCAAAAACACGTTGTTGGTCGAAAAGTGATTCTGGCGCTCTGAAAAGCATTTTGCAGGCATAAAAACAAGAAACGTTGATATCTCTGTCAATTTCAATGCAAACGTGTTACTAAGCTCAGCAATGGGTTATAGGGCCATACTCCACCATTTGGAAGTAGTTTTGAGCAAAATCAAACATGTAAAGTCAAAAACACATTGTCTGTCAAAAAGTGATTCTGGCGCTCTGAAAAGCATTTTGCGGGCATAAAAACAAGAAACGTTGATATCTCTGTCAATTTCAGTTCAAACGTGTTACTAAGCTTACTAAAGGGTTATTGGGCCATACTAAACCATTTGGAAGTGGAATACATTCGTTTTGAGTGAAATCAACAATGTGAGGTCAAAAACACGTTGTTGGTCGAAAAGTGATTCTGGCGCTCTGAAAAGCATTTTAAAGGCATAAAAACAAGAAACGTTGATATCTCTGTCAATTTCAATGCAAACGTGTTACTAAGCTCAGCAATGGATTATAGGGCCATACTCCACCATTTGGAAGTAGTTTTGAGTAAAATCAACCATGTAAAGTCAAAAACACATTGTCTGTCAAAAAGTGATTCTGGCGCTCTGAAAAGCATTTTGCGGGCATAAAAACAAGAAACGTTGATATCTCTGTCAATTTCAGTTCAAACGTGTTACTAAGCTTACTAAAGGGTTATTGGGCCATACTAAACCATTTGGAAGTGGAATACATTCGTTTTGAGTGAAATCAACAATGTGAGGTCAAAAACACGTTGTTGGTCGAAAAGTGATTCTGGCGCTCTGAAAAGCATTTTAAAGGCATAAAAACAAGAAACGTTGATATCTCTGTCAATTTCAATGCAAACGTGTTACTAAGCTCAGCAATGGGTTATAGGGCCATACTCCACCATTTGGAAGTAGTTTTGAGCAAAATCAACCATGTAAAGTCAAAAACACGTTGTTGGTCGAAAAGTGATTCTGGCGCTCTGAAAAGCATTTTGCAGGCATAAAAACAAGACATGTTGATATCTCTGTCAATTTCAATGCAAACGTGTTACCAAGCTCAGCAATGGATTATAGGGCCATACTCCACCATTTGGAAGTGGTTTTGAGCAAAATCAACCATGTAAAGTCAAAAACACATTGTCTGTCAAAAAGTGATTCTGGCGCTCTGAAAAGCATTTTGCGGGCATAAAAACAAGAAACGTTGATATCTCTGTCAATTTCAATGCAAACGTGTTACTAAGCTCAGCAATGGATTAGGGGGCCATACTCCACCATTTGGAAGTAGTTTTGAGTAAAATCAACCATGTAAAGTCAAAAACACATTGTCTGTGAAAAAGTGATTCTGGCGCTCTGAAAAGCATTTTGCGGGCATAAAAACAAGAAACGTTGATATCTCTGTCAATTTCAGTTCAAACGTGTTACTAAGCTTACTAAAGGGTTATTGGGCCATACTAAACCATTTGGAAGTGGAATACATTCGTTTTGAGTGAAATCAACAATGTGAGGTCAAAAACACGTTGTTGGTCGAAAAGTGATTCTGGCGCTCTGAAAAGCATTTTAAAGGCATAAAAACAAGAAACGTTGATATCTCTGTCAATTTCAATGCAAACGTGTTACTAAGCTCAGCAATGGGTTATAGGGCCATACTCCACCATTTGGAAGTAGTTTTGAGCAAAATCAACCATGTAAAGTCAAAAACACGTTGTTGGTCGAAAAGTGATTCTGGCGCTCTGAAAAGCATTTTGCAGGCATAAAAACAAGACATGTGTATATCTCTGTCAATTTCAATGCAAACGTGTTACCAAGCTCAGCAATGGATTATAGGGCCATACTCCACCATTTGGAAGTAGTTTTGAGCAAAATCAACCATGTAAAGTCAAATACACATTGTCTGTCAAAAAGTGATTCTGGCGCTCTGAAAAGCATTTTGCGGGCATAAAAACAAGAAACGTTGATATCTCTGTCAATTTCAGTTCAAACGTGTTACTAAGCTCAGCAATGGGTTATAGGGCCATACTAAACCATTTGGAAGTGGAATACATTCGTTTTGAGTGAAATCAACAATGTGAGGTCAAAAACACGTTGTTGGTCGAAAAGTGATTCTGGCGCTCTGAAAAGCATTTTGCAGGCATAAAAACAAGAAACGTTGATATCTCTGTCAATTTCAATGCAAACGTGTTACTAAGCTCAGCAATGGGTTATAGGGCCATACTCCACCATTTGGAAGTAGTTTTGAGCAAAATCAAACATGTAAAGTCAAAAACACATTGTCTGTCAAAAAGTGATTCTGGCGCTCTGAAAAGCATTTTGCGGGCATAAAAACAAGAAACGTTGATATCTCTGTCAATTTCAGTTCAAACGTGTTACTAAGCTTACTAAAGGGTTATTGGGCCATACTAAACCATTTGGAAGTGGAATACATTCGTTTTGAGTGAAATCAACAATGTGAGGTCAAAAACACGTTGTTGGTCGAAAAGTGATTCTGGCGCTCTGAAAAGCATTTTAAAGGCATAAAAACAAGAAACGTTGATATCTCTGTCAATTTCAATGCAAACGTGTTACTAAGCTCAGCAATGGGTTATAGGGCCATACTCCACCATTTGGAAGTAGTTTTGAGCAAAATCAACCATGTAAAGTCAAAAACACGTTGTTGGTCGAAAAGTGATTCTGGCGCTCTGAAAAGCATTTTGCAGGCATAAAAACAAGACATGTGTATATCTCTGTCAATTTCAATGCAAACGTGTTACCAAGCTCAGCAATGGATTATAGGGCCATACTCCACCATTTGGAAGTGGTTTTGAGCAAAATCAACCATGTAAAGTCAAAAACACATTGTCTGTCAAAAAGTGATTCTGGCGCTCTGAAAAGCATTTTGCGGGCATAAAAACAAGAAACGTTGATATCTCTGTCAATTTCAATGCAAACGTGTTACTAAGCTCAGCAATGGATTAGGGGGCCATACTCCACCATTTGGAAGTAGTTTTGAGTAAAATCAACCATGTAAAGTCAAAAACACATTGTCTGTGAAAAAGTGATTCTGGCGCTCTGAAAAGCATTTTGCGGGCATAAAAACAAGAAACGTTGATATCTCTGTCAATTTCAGTTCAAACGTGTTACTAAGCTTACTAAAGGGTTATTGGGCCATACTAAACCATTTGGAAGTGGAATACATTCGTTTTGAGTGAAATCAACAATGTGAGGTCAAAAACACGTTGTTGGTCGAAAAGTGATTCTGGCGCTCTGAAAAGCATTTTAAAGGCATAAAAACAAGAAACGTTGATATCTCTGTCAATTTCAATGCAAACGTGTTACTAAGCTCAGCAATGGGTTATAGGGCCATACTCCACCATTTGGAAGTAGTTTTGAGCAAAATCAACCATGTAAAGTCAAAAACACGTTGTTGGTCGAAAAGTGATTCTGGCGCTCTGAAAAGCATTTTGCAGGCATAAAAACAAGACATGTGTATATCTCTGTCAATTTCAATGCAAACGTGTTACCAAGCTCAGCAATGGATTATAGGGCCATACTCCACCATTTGGAAGTAGTTTTGAGCAAAATCAACCATGTAAAGTCAAATACACATTGTCTGTCAAAAAGTGATTCTGGCGCTCTGAAAAGCATTTTGCGGGCATAAAAACAAGAAACGTTGATATCTCTGTCAATTTCAGTTCAAACGTGTTACTAAGCTCAGCAATGGGTTATAGGGCCATACTAAACCATTTGGAAGTGGAATACATTCGTTTTGAGTGAAATCAACAATGTGAGGTCAAAAACACGTTGTTGGTCGAAAAGTGATTCTGGCGCTCTGAAAAGCATTTTGCAGGCATAAAAACAAGAAACGTTGATATCTCTGTCAATTTCAATGCAAACGTGTTACTAAGCTCAGCAATGGGTTATAGGGCCATACTCCACCATTTGGAAGTAGTTTTGAGCAAAATCAAACATGTAAAGTCAAAAACACATTGTCTGTCAAAAAGTGATTCTGGCGCTCTGAAAAGCATTTTGCGGGCATAAAAACAAGAAACGTTGATATCTCTGTCAATTTCAGTTCAAACGTGTTACTAAGCTTACTAAAGGGTTATTGGGCCATACTAAACCATTTGGAAGTGGAATACATTCGTTTTGAGTGAAATCAACAATGTGAGGTCAAAAACACGTTGTTGGTCGAAAAGTGATTCTGGCGCTCTGAAAAGCATTTTAAAGGCATAAAAACAAGAAACGTTGATATCTCTGTCAATTTCAATGCAAACGTGTTACTAAGCTCAGCAATGGGTTATAGGGCCATACTCCACCATTTGGAAGTAGTTTTGAGCAAAATCAACCATGTAAAGTCAAAAACACGTTGTTGGTCGAAAAGTGATTCTGGCGCTCTGAAAAGCATTTTGCAGGCATAAAAACAAGACATGTGTATATCTCTGTCAATTTCAATGCAAACGTGTTACCAAGCTCAGCAATGGATTATAGGGCCATACTCCACCATTTGGAAGTAGTTTTGAGCAAAATCAACCATGTAAAGTCAAATACGCATTGTCTGTCAAAAAGTGATTCTGGCGCTCTGAAAAGCATTTTGCGGGCATAAAAACAAGAAACGTTGATATCTCTGTCAATTTCAGTTCAAACGTGTTACTAAGCTCAGCAATGGGTTATAGGGCCATACTAAACCATTTGGAAGTGGAATACATTCGTTTTGAGTGAAATCAACAATGTGAGGTCAAAAACACGTTGTTGGTCGAAAAGTGATTCTGGCGCTCTGAAAAGCATTTTGCAGGCATAAAAACAAGAAACGTTGATATCTCTGTCAATTTCAATGCAAACGTGTTACTAAGCTCAGCAATGGGTTATAGGGCCATACTCCACCATTTGGAAGTAGTTTTGAGCAAAATCAAACATGTAAAGTCAAAAACACATTGTCTGTCAAAAAGTGATTCTGGCGCTCTGAAAAGCATTTTGCGGGCATAAAAACAAGAAACGTTGATATCTCTGTCAATTTCAGTTCAAACGTGTTACTAAGCTTACTAAAGGGTTATTGGGCCATACTAAACCATTTGGAAGTGGAATACATTCGTTTTGAGTGAAATCAACAATGTGAGGTCAAAAACACGTTGTTGGTCGAAAAGTGATTCTGGCGCTCTGAAAAGCATTTTAAAGGCATAAAAACAAGAAACGTTGATATCTCTGTCAATTTCAATGCAAACGTGTTACTAAGCTCAGCAATGGATTATAGGGCCATACTCCACCATTTGGAAGTAGTTTTGAGTAAAATCAACCATGTAAAGTCAAAAACACATTGTCTGTGAAAAAGTGATTCTGGCGCTCTGAAAAGCATTTTGCGGGCATAAAAACAAGAAACGTTGATATCTCTGTCAATTTCAGTTCAAACGTGTTACTAAGCTTACTAAAGGGTTATTGGGCCATACTAAACCATTTGGAAGTGGAATACATTCGTTTTGAGTGAAATCAACAATGTGAGGTCAAAAACACGTTGTTGGTCGAAAAGTGATTCTGGCGCTCTGAAAAGCATTTTAAAGGCATAAAAACAAGAAACGTTGATATCTCTGTCAATTTCAATGCAAACGTGTTACTAAGCTCAGCAATGGGTTATAGGGCCATACTCCACCATTTGGAAGTAGTTTTGAGCAAAATCAACCATGTAAAGTCAAAAACACGTTGTTGGTCGAAAAGTGATTCTGGCGCTCTGAAAAGCATTTTGCGGGCATAAAAACAAGAAACGTTGATATCTCTGTCAATTTCAGTTCAAACGTGTTACTAAGCTTACTAAAGGGTTATTGGGCCATACTAAACCATTTGGAAGTGGAATACATTCGTTTTGAGTGAAATCAACAATGTGAGGTCAAAAACACGTTGTTGGTCGAAAAGTGATTCTGGCGCTCTGAAAAGCATTTTAAAGGCATAAAAACAAGAAACGTTGATATCTCTGTCAATTTCAATGCAAACGTGTTACTAAGCTCAGCAATGGGTTATAGGGCCATACTCCACCATTTGGAAGTAGTTTTGAGCAAAATCAACCATGTAAAGTCAAAAACACGTTGTTGGTCGAAAAGTGATTCTGGCGCTCTGAAAAGCATTTTGCAGGCATAAAAACAAGACATGTTGATATCTCTGTCAATTTCAATGCAAACGTGTTACCAAGCTCAGCAATGGATTATAGGGCCATACTCCACCATTTGGAAGTGGTTTTGAGCAAAATCAACCATGTAAAGTCAAAAACACATTGTCTGTCAAAAAGTGATTCTGGCGCTCTGAAAAGCATTTTGCGGGCATAAAAACAAGAAACGTTGATATCTCTGTCAATTTCAATGCAAACGTGTTACTAAGCTCAGCAATGGATTAGGGGGCCATACTCCACCATTTGGAAGTAGTTTTGAGTAAAATCAACCATGTAAAGTCAAAAACACATTGTCTGTGAAAAAGTGATTCTGGCGCTCTGAAAAGCATTTTGCGGGCATAAAAACAAGAAACGTTGATATCTCTGTCAATTTCAGTTCAAACGTGTTACTAAGCTTACTAAAGGGTTATTGGGCCATACTAAACCATTTGGAAGTGGAATACATTCGTTTTGAGTGAAATCAACAATGTGAGGTCAAAAACACGTTGTTGGTCGAAAAGTGATTCTGGCGCTCTGAAAAGCATTTTAAAGGCATAAAAACAAGAAACGTTGATATCTCTGTCAATTTCAATGCAAACGTGTTACTAAGCTCAGCAATGGGTTATAAGGCCATACTCCACCATTTGGAAGTAGTTTTGAGCAAAATCAACCATGTAAAGTCAAAAACACGTTGTTGGTCGAAAAGTGATTCTGGCGCTCTGAAAAGCATTTTGCAGGCATAAAAACAAGACATGTGTATATCTCTGTCAATTTCAATGCAAACGTGTTACCAAGCTCAGCAATGGATTATAGGGCCATACTCCACCATTTGGAAGTAGTTTTGAGCAAAATCAACCATGTAAAGTCAAATACACATTGTCTGTCAAAAAGTGATTCTGGCGCTCTGAAAAGCATTTTGCGGGCATAAAAACAAGAAACGTTGATATCTCTGTCAATTTCAGTTCAAACGTGTTACTAAGCTCAGCAATGGGTTATAGGGCCATACTAAACCATTTGGAAGTGGAATACATTCGTTTTGAGTGAAATCAACAATGTGAGGTCAAAAACACGTTGTTGGTCGAAAAGTGATTCTGGCGCTCTGAAAAGCATTTTGCAGGCATAAAAACAAGAAACGTTGATATCTCTGTCAATTTCAATGCAAACGTGTTACTAAGCTCAGCAATGGGTTATAGGGCCATACTCCACCATTTGGAAGTAGTTTTGAGCAAAATCAAACATGTAAAGTCAAAAACACATTGTCTGTCAAAAAGTGATTCTGGCGCTCTGAAAAGCATTTTGCGGGCATAAAAACAAGAAACGTTGATATCTCTGTCAATTTCAGTTCAAACGTGTTACTAAGCTTACTAAAGGGTTATTGGGCCATACTAAACCATTTGGAAGTGGAATACATTCGTTTTGAGTGAAATCAACAATGTGAGGTCAAAAACACGTTGTTGGTCGAAAAGTGATTCTGGCGCTCTGAAAAGCATTTTAAAGGCATAAAAACAAGAAACGTTGATATCTCTGTCAATTTCAATGCAAACGTGTTACTAAGCTCAGCAATGGGTTATAGGGCCATACTCCACCATTTGGAAGTAGTTTTGAGCAAAATCAACCATGTAAAGTCAAAAACACGTTGTTGGTCGAAAAGTGATTCTGGCGCTCTGAAAAGCATTTTGCAGGCATAAAAACAAGACATGTGTATATCTCTGTCAATTTCAATGCAAACGTGTTACCAAGCTCAGCAATGGATTATAGGGCCATACTCCACCATTTGGAAGTAGTTTTGAGCAAAATCAACCATGTAAAGTCAAATACACATTGTCTGTCAAAAAGTGATTCTGGCGCTCTGAAAAGCATTTTGCGGGCATAAAAACAAGAAACGTTGATATCTCTGTCAATTTCAGTTCAAACGTGTTACTAAGCTCAGCAATGGGTTATAGGGCCATACTAAACCATTTGGAAGTGGAATACATTCGTTTTGAGTGAAATCAACAATGTGAGGTCAAAAACACGTTGTTGGTCGAAAAGTGATTCTGGCGCTCTGAAAAGCATTTTGCAGGCATAAAAACAAGAAACGTTGATATCTCTGTCAATTTCAATGCAAACGTGTTACTAAGCTCAGCAATGGGTTATAGGGCCATACTCCACCATTTGGAAGTAGTTTTGAGCAAAATCAAACATGTAAAGTCAAAAACACATTGTCTGTCAAAAAGTGATTCTGGCGCTCTGAAAAGCATTTTGCGGGCATAAAAACAAGAAACGTTGATATCTCTGTCAATTTCAGTTCAAACGTGTTACTAAGCTTACTAAAGGGTTATTGGGCCATACTAAACCATTTGGAAGTGGAATACATTCGTTTTGAGTGAAATCAACAATGTGAGGTCAAAAACACGTTGTTGGTCGAAAAGTGATTCTGGCGCTCTGAAAAGCATTTTAAAGGCATAAAAACAAGAAACGTTGATATCTCTGTCAATTTCAATGCAAACGTGTTACTAAGCTCAGCAATGGATTATAGGGCCATACTCCACCATTTGGAAGTAGTTTTGAGTAAAATCAACCATGTAAAGTCAAAAACACATTGTCTGTCAAAAAGTGATTCTGGCGCTCTGAAAAGCATTTTGCGGGCATAAAAACAAGAAACGTTGATATCTCTGTCAATTTCAGTTCAAACGTGTTACTAAGCTTACTAAAGGGTTATTGGGCCATACTAAACCATTTGGAAGTGGAATACATTCGTTTTGAGTGAAATCAACAATGTGAGGTCAAAAACACGTTGTTGGTCGAAAAGTGATTCTGGCGCTCTGAAAAGCATTTTAAAGGCATAAAAACAAGAAACGTTGATATCTCTGTCAATTTCAATGCAAACGTGTTACTAAGCTCAGCAATGGGTTATAGGGCCATACTCCACCATTTGGAAGTAGTTTTGAGCAAAATCAACCATGTAAAGTCAAAAACACGTTGTTGGTCGAAAAGTGATTCTGGCGCTCTGAAAAGCATTTTGCAGGCATAAAAACAAGACATGTTGATATCTCTGTCAATTTCAATGCAAACGTGTTACCAAGCTCAGCAATGGATTATAGGGCCATACTCCACCATTTGGAAGTGGTTTTGAGCAAAATCAACCATGTAAAGTCAAAAACACATTGTCTGTCAAAAAGTGATTCTGGCGCTCTGAAAAGCATTTTGCGGGCATAAAAACAAGAAACGTTGATATCTCTGTCAATTTCAATGCAAACGTGTTACTAAGCTCAGCAATGGATTAGGGGGCCATACTCCACCATTTGGAAGTAGTTTTGAGTAAAATGAACCATGTAAAGTCAAAAACACATTGTCTGTGAAAAAGTGATTCTGGCGCTCTGAAAAGCATTTTGCGGGCATAAAAACAAGAAACGTTGATATCTCTGTCAATTTCAGTTCAAACGTGTTACTAAGCTTACTAAAGGGTTATTGGGCCATACTAAACCATTTGGAAGTGGAATACATTCGTTTTGAGTGAAATCAACAATGTGAGGTCAAAAACACGTTGTTGGTCGAAAAGTGATTCTGGCGCTCTGAAAAGCATTTTAAAGGCATAAAAACAAGAAACGTTGATATCTCTGTCAATTTCAATGCAAACGTGTTACTAAGCTCAGCAATGGGTTATAGGGCCATACTCCACCATTTGGAAGTAGTTTTGAGCAAAATCAACCATGTAAAGTCAAAAACACGTTGTTGGTCGAAAAGTGATTCTGGCGCTCTGAAAAGCATTTTGCAGGCATAAAAACAAGACATGTGTATATCTCTGTCAATTTCAATGCAAACGTGTTACCAAGCTCAGCAATGGATTATAGGGCCATACTCCACCATTTGGAAGTAGTTTTGAGCAAAATCAACCATGTAAAGTCAAATACACATTGTCTGTCAAAAAGTGATTCTGGCGCTCTGAAAAGCATTTTGCGGGCATAAAAACAAGAAACGTTGATATCTCTGTCAATTTCAGTTCAAACGTGTTACTAAGCTCAGCAATGGGTTATAGGGCCATACTAAACCATTTGGAAGTGGAATACATTCGTTTTGAGTGAAATCAACAATGTGAGGTCAAAAACACGTTGTTGGTCGAAAAGTGATTCTGGCGCTCTGAAAAGCATTTTGCAGGCATAAAAACAAGAAACGTTGATATCTCTGTCAATTTCAATGCAAACGTGTTACTAAGCTCAGCAATGGGTTATAGGGCCATACTCCACCATTTGGAAGTAGTTTTGAGCAAAATCAAACATGTAAAGTCAAAAACACATTGTCTGTCAAAAAGTGATTCTGGCGCTCTGAAAAGCATTTTGCGGGCATAAAAACAAGAAACGTTGATATCTCTGTCAATTTCAGTTCAAACGTGTTACTAAGCTTACTAAAGGGTTATTGGGCCATACTAAACCATTTGGAAGTGGAATACATTCGTTTTGAGTGAAATCAACAATGTGAGGTCAAAAACACGTTGTTGGTCGAAAAGTGATTCTGGCGCTCTGAAAAGCATTTTAAAGGCATAAAAACAAGAAACGTTGATATCTCTGTCAATTTCAATGCAAACGTGTTACTAAGCTCAGCAATGGATTATAGGGCCATACTCCACCATTTGGAAGTGGTTTTGAGCAAAATCAACCATGTAAAGTCAAAAACACATTGTCTGTCAAAAAGTGATTCTGGCGCTCTGAAAAGCATTTTGCGGGCATAAAAACAAGAAACGTTGATATCTCTGTCAATTTCAATGCAAACGTGTTACTAAGCTCAGCAATGGATTAGGGGGCCATACTCCACCATTTGGAAGTAGTTTTGAGTAAAATCAACCATGTAAAGTCAAAAACACATTGTCTGTGAAAAAGTGATTCTGGCACTCTGAAAAGCATTTTGCGGGCATAAAAACAAGAAACGTTGATATCTCTGTCAATTTCAGTTCAAACGTGTTACTAAGCTTACTAAAGGGTTATTGGGCCATACTAAACCATTTGGAAGTGGAATACATTCGTTTTGAGTGAAATCAACAATGTGAGGTCAAAAACACGTTGTTGGTTGAAAAGTGATTCTGGCGCTCTGAAAAGCATTTTAAAGGCATAAAAACAAGAAACGTTGATATCTCTGTCAATTTCAATGCAAACGTGTTACTAAGCTCAGCAATGGGTTATAAGGCCATACTCCACCATTTGGAAGTAGTTTTGAGCAAAATCAACCATGTAAAGTCAAAAACACGTTGTTGGTCGAAAAGTGATTCTGGCGCTCTGAAAAGCATTTTGCAGGCATAAAAACAAGACATGTGTATATCTCTGTCAATTTCAATGCAAACGTGTTACCAAGCTCAGCAATGGATTATAGGGCCATACTCCACCATTTGGAAGTAGTTTTGAGCAAAATCAACCATGTAAAGTCAAATACACATTGTCTGTCAAAAAGTGATTCTGGCGCTCTGAAAAGCATTTTGCGGGCATAAAAACAAGAAACGTTGATATCTCTGTCAATTTCAGTTCAAACGTGTTACTAAGCTCAGCAATGGGTTATAGGGCCATACTAAACCATTTGGAAGTGGAATACATTCGTTTTGAGTGAAATCAACAATGTGAGGTCAAAAACACGTTGTTGGTCGAAAAGTGATTCTGGCGCTCTGAAAAGCATTTTGCAGGCATAAAAACAAGAAACGTTGATATCTCTGTCAATTTCAATGCAAACGTGTTACTAAGCTCAGCAATGGGTTATAGGGCCATACTCCACCATTTGGAAGTAGTTTTGAGCAAAATCAAACATGTAAAGTCAAAAACACATTGTCTGTCAAAAAGTGATTCTGGCGCTCTGAAAAGCATTTTGCGGGCATAAAAACAAGAAACGTTGATATCTCTGTCAATTTCAGTTCAAACGTGTTACTAAGCTTACTAAAGGGTTATTGGGCCATACTAAACCATTTGGAAGTGGAATACATTCGTTTTGAGTGAAATCAACAATGTGAGGTCAAAAACACGTTGTTGGTCGAAAAGTGATTCTGGCGCTCTGAAAAGCATTTTAAAGGCATAAAAACAAGAAACGTTGATATCTCTGTCAATTTCAATGCAAACGTGTTACTAAGCTCAGCAATGGGTTATAGGGCCATACTCCACCATTTGGAAGTAGTTTTGAGCAAAATCAACCATGTAAAGTCAAAAACACGTTGTTGGTCGAAAAGTGATTCTGGCGCTCTGAAAAGCATTTTGCAGGCATAAAAACAAGACATGTGTATATCTCTGTCAATTTCAATGCAAACGTGTTACCAAGCTCAGCAATGGATTATAGGGCCATAATCCACCATTTGGAAGTAGTTTTGAGCAAAATCAACCATGTAAAGTCAAATACACATTGTCTGTCAAAAAGTGATTCTGGCGCTCTGAAAAGCATTTTGCGGGCATAAAAACAAGAAACGTTGATATCTCTGTCAATTTCAGTTCAAACGTGTTACTAAGCTCAGCAATGGGTTATAGGGCCATACTAAACCATTTGGAAGTGGAATACATTCGTTTTGAGTGAAATCAACAATGTGAGGTCAAAAACACGTTGTTGGTCGAAAAGTGATTCTGGCGCTCTGAAAAGCATTTTGCAGGCATAAAAACAAGAAACGTTGATATCTCTGTCAATTTCAATGCAAACGTGTTACTAAGCTCAGCAATGGGTTATAGGGCCATACTCCACCATTTGGAAGTAGTTTTGAGCAAAATCAAACATGTAAAGTCAAAAACACATTGTCTGTCAAAAAGTGATTCTGGCGCTCTGAAAAGCATTTTGCGGGCATAAAAACAAGAAACGTTGATATCTCTGTCAATTTCAGTTCAAACGTGTTACTAAGCTTACTAAAGGGTTATTGGGCCATACTAAACCATTTGGAAGTGGAATACATTCGTTTTGAGTGAAATCAACAATGTGAGGTCAAAAACACGTTGTTGGTCGAAAAGTGATTCTGGCGCTCTGAAAAGCATTTTAAAGGCATAAAAACAAGAAACGTTGCTATCTCTGTCAATTTCAATGCAAACGTGTTACTAAGCTCAGCAATGGATTATAGGGCCATACTCCACCATTTGGAAGTAGTTTTGAGTAAAATCAACCATGTAAAGTCAAAAACACATTGTCTGTCAAAAAGTGATTCTGGCGCTCTGAAAAGCATTTTGCGGGCATAAAAACAAGAAACGTTGATATCTCTGTCAATTTCAGTTCAAACGTGTTACTAAGCTTACTAAAGGGTTATTGGGCCATACTAAACCATTTGGAAGTGGAATACATTCGTTTTGAGTGAAATCAACAATGTGAGGTCAAAAACACGTTGTTGGTCGAAAAGTGATTCTGGCGCTCTGAAAAGCATTTTAAAGGCATAAAAACAAGAAACGTTGATATCTCTGTCAATTTCAATGCAAACGTGTTACTAAGCTCAGCAATGGGTTATAGGGCCATACTCCTCCATTTGGAAGTAGTTTTGAGCAAAATCAACCATGTAAAGTCAAAAACACGTTGTTGGTCGAAAAGTGATTCTGGCGCTCTGAAAAGCATTTTGCGGGCATAAAAACAAGAAACGTTGATATCTCTGTCAATTTCAATGCAAACGTGTTACTAAGCTCAGCAATGGATTAGGGGGCCATACTCCACCATTTGGAAGTAGTTTTGAGTAAAATCAACCATGTAAAGTCAAAAACACATTGTCTGTGAAAAAGTGATTCTGGCGCTCTGAAAAGCATTTTGCGGGCATAAAAACAAGAAACGTTGATATCTCTGTCAATTTCAGTTCAAACGTGTTACTAAGCTTACTAAAGGGTTATTGGGCCATACTAAACCATTTGGAAGTGGAATACATTCGTTTTGAGTGAAATCAACAATGTGAGGTCAAAAACACGTTGTTGGTCGAAAAGTGATTCTGGCGCTCTGAAAAGCATTTTAAAGGCATAAAAACAAGAAACGTTGATATCTCTGTCAATTTCAATGCAAACGTGTTACTAAGCTCAGCAATGGGTTATAGGGCCATACTCCACCATTTGGAAGTAGTTTTGAGCAAAATCAACCATGTAAAGTCAAAAACACGTTGTTGGTCGAAAAGTGATTCTGGCGCTCTGAAAAGCATTTTGCAGGCATAAAAACAAGACATGTGTATATCTCTGTCAATTTCAATGCAAACGTGTTACCAAGCTCAGCAATGGATTATAGGGCCATACTCCACCATTTGGAAGTAGTTTTGAGCAAAATCAACCATGTAAAGTCAAATACACATTGTCTGTCAAAAAGTGATTCTGGCGCTCTGAAAAGCATTTTGCGGGCATAAAAACAAGAAACGTTGATATCTCTGTCAATTTCAGTTCAAACGTGTTACTAAGCTCAGCAATGGGTTATAGGGCCATACTAAACCATTTGGAAGTGGAATACATTCGTTTTGAGTGAAATCAACAATGTGAGGTCAAAAACACGTTGTTGGTCGAAAAGTGATTCTGGCGCTCTGAAAAGCATTTTGCAGGCATAAAAACAAGAAACGTTGATATCTCTGTCAATTTCAATGCAAACGTGTTACTAAGCTCAGCAATGGGTTATAGGGCCATACTCCACCATTTGGAAGTAGTTTTGAGCAAAATCAAACATGTAAAGTCAAAAACACATTGTCTGTCAAAAAGTGATTCTGGCGCTCTGAAAAGCATTTTGCGGGCATAAAAACAAGAAACGTTGATATCTCTGTCAATTTCAGTTCAAACGTGTTACTAAGCTTACTAAAGGGTTATTGGGCCATACTAAACCATTTGGAAGTGGAATACATTCGTTTTGAGTGAAATCAACAATGTGAGGTCAAAAACACGTTGTTGGTCGAAAAGTGATTCTGGCGCTCTGAAAAGCATTTTAAAGGCATAAAAACAAGAAACGTTGATATCTCTGTCAATTTCAATGCAAACGTGTTACTAAGCTCAGCAATGGGTTATAGGGCCATACTCCACCATTTGGAAGTAGTTTTGAGCAAAATCAACCATGTAAAGTCAAAAACACGTTGTTGGTCGAAAAGTGATTCTGGCGCTCTGAAAAGCATTTTGCAGGCATAAAAACAAGACATGTGTATATCTCTGTCAATTTCAATGCAAACGTGTTACCAAGCTCAGCAATGGATTATAGGGCCATACTCCACCATTTGGAAGTAGTTTTGAGCAAAATCAACCATGTAAAGTCAAATACACATTGTCTGTCAAAAAGTGATTCTGGCGCTCTGAAAAGCATTTTGCGGGCATAAAAACAAGAAACGTTGATATCTCTGTCAATTTCAGTTCAAACGTGTTACTAAGCTCAGCAATGGGTTATAGGGCCATACTAAACCATTTGGAAGTGGAATACATTCGTTTTGAGTGAAATCAACAATGTGAGGTCAAAAACACGTTGTTGGTCGAAAAGTGATTCTGGCGCTCTGAAAAGCATTTTAAAGGCATAAAAACAAGAAACGTTGATATCTCTGTCAATTTCAATGCAAACGTGTTACTAAGCTCAGCAATGGATTATAGGGCGATACTCCACCATTTGGAAGTAGTTTTGAGTAAAATCAACCATGTAAAGTCAAAAACACATTGTCTGTGAAAAAGTGATTCTGGCGCTCTGAAAAGCATTTTGCGGGCATAAAAACAAGAAACGTTGATATCTCTATCAATTTCAGTTCAAACGTGTTACTAAGCTTACTAAAGGGTTATTGGGCCATACTAAACCATTTGGAAGTGGAATACATTCGTTTTGAGTGAAATCAACAATGTGAGGTCAAAAACACGTTGTTGGTCGAAAAGTGATTCTGGCGCACTGAAAAGCATTTTAAAGGCATAAAAACAAGAAACGTTGATATCTCTGTCAATTTCAATGCAAACGTGTTACTAAGCTCAGCAATGGGTTATAGGGCCATACTCCACCATTTGGAAGTAGTTTTGAGCAAAATCAACCATGTAAAGTCAAAAACACGTTGTTGGTCGAAAAGTGATTCTGGCGCTCTGAAAAGCATTTTGCGGGCATAAAAACAAGAAACGTTGATATCTCTGTCAATTTCAATGCAAACGTGTTACTAAGCTCAGCAATGGGTTATAGGGCCATACTCCACCATTTGGAAGTAGTTTTGAGCAAAATCAAACATGTAAAGTCAAAAACACATTGTCTGTCAAAAAGTGATTCTGGCGCTCTGAAAAGCATTTTGCGGGCATAAAAACAAGAAACGTTGATATCTCTGTCAATTTCAGTTCAAACGTGTTACTAAGCTTACTAAAGGGTTATTGGGCCATACTAAACCATTTGGAAGTGGAATACATTCGTTTTGAGTGAAATCAACAATGTGAGGTCAAAAACACGTTGTTGGTCGAAAAGTGATTCTGGCGCTCTGAAAAGCATTTTAAAGGCATAAAAACAAGAAACGTTGATATCTCTGTCAATTTCAATGCAAACGTGTTACTAAGCTCAGCAATGGATTATAGGGCCATACTCCACCATTTGGAAGTAGTTTTGAGTAAAATCAACCATGTAAAGTCAAAAACACATTGTCTGTCAAAAAGTGATTCTGGCGCTCTGAAAAGCATTTTGCGGGCATAAAAACAAGAAACGTTGATATCTCTGTCAATTTCAGTTCAAACGTGTTACTAAGCTTACTAAAGGGTTATTGGGCCATACTAAACCATTTGGAAGTGGAATACATTCGTTTTGAGTGAAATCAACAATGTGAGGTCAAAAACACGTTGTTGGTCGAAAAGTGATTCTGGCGCTCTGAAAAGCATTTTAAAGGCATAAAAACAAGAAACGTTGATATCTCTGTCAATTTCAATGCAAACGTGTTACTAAGCTCAGCAATGGGTTATAGGGCCATACTCCACCATTTGGAAGTAGTTTTGAGCAAAATCAAACATGTAAAGTCAAAAACACATTGTCTGTCAAAAAGTGATTCTGGCGCTCTGAAAAGCATTTTGCGGGCATAAAAACAAGAAACGTTGATATCTCTGTCAATTTCAGTTCAAACGTGTTACTAAGCTTACTAAAGGGTTATTGGGCCATACTAAACCATTTGGAAGTGGAATACATTCGTTTTGAGTGAAATCAACAATGTGAGGTCAAAAACACGTTGTTGGTCGAAAAGTGATTCTGGCGCTCTGAAAAGCATTTTAAAGGCATAAAAACAAGAAACGTTGATATCTCTGTCAATTTCAATGCAAACGTGTTACTAAGCTCAGCAATGGATTATAGGGCCATACTCCACCATTTGGAAGTAGTTTTGAGTAAAATCAACCATGTAAAGTCAAAAACACATTGTCTGTGAAAAAGTGATTCTGGCGCTCTGAAAAGCATTTTGCGGGCATAAAAACGCATAAAAACAAGAAATGTTGATATCTCTGTCAATTTCAATGCAAACGTGTTACTAAGCTCAGCAATGGGTTATAGGGCCATACTCCACCATTTGGAAGTAGTTTTGAGCAAAATCAACCATGTAAAGTCAAAAACACGTTGTTGGTCGAAAAGTGATTCTGGCGCTCTGAAAAGCATTTTAAAGGCATAAAAACAAGAAACGTTGATATCTCTGTCAATTTCAATGCAAACGTGTTACTAAGCTCAGCAATGGATTATAGGGCCATACTCCACCATTTGGAAGTAGTTTTGAGTAAAATCAACCATGTAAAGTCAAAAACACATTGTCTGTCAAAAAGTGATTCTGGCGCTCTGAAAAGCATTTTGCGGGCATAAAAACAAGAAACGTTGATATCTCTGTCAATTTCAGTTCAAACGTGTTACTAAGCTTACTAAAGGGTTATTGGGCCATACTAAACCATTTGGAAGTGGAATACATTCGTTTTGAGTGAAATCAACAATGTGAGGTCAAAAACACGTTGTTGGTCGAAAAGTGATTCTGGCGCTCTGAAAAGCATTTTAAAGGCATAAAAACAAGAAACGTTGATATCTCTGTCAATTTCAATGCAAACGTGTTACTAAGCTCAGCAATGGATTATAGGGCCATACTCCACCGTTTGGAAGTAGTTTTGAGTAAAATCAACCATGTAAAGTCAAAAACACATTGTCTGTCAAAAAGTGATTCTGGCGCTCTGAAAAGCATTTTGCGGGCATAAAAACAAGAAACGTTGATATCTCTGTCAATTTCAGTTCAAACGTGTTACTAAGCTTACTAAAGGGTTATTGGGCCATACTAAACCATTTGGAAGTGGAATACATTCGTTTTGAGTGAAATCAACAATGTGAGGTCAAAAACACGTTGTTGGTCGAAAAGTGATTCTGGCGCTCTGAAAAGCATTTTAAAGGCATAAAAACAAGAAACGTTGATATCTCTGTCAATTTCAATGCAAACGTGTTACTAAGCTCAGCAATGGGTTATAGGGCCATACTCCACCATTTGGAAGTAGTTTTGAGCAAAATCAACCATGTAAAGTCAAAAACACGTTGTTGGTCGAAAAGTGATTCTGGCGCTCTGAAAAGCATTTTGCAGGCATAAAAACAAGACATGTTGATATCTCTGTCAATTTCAATGCAAACGTGTTACTAAGCTCAGCAATGGATTATAGGGCCATACTCCACCATTTGGAAGTAGTTTTGAGCAAAATCAACCATGTTAAGTCAAAAACACATTGTCTGTCAAAAAGTGATTCTGGCGCTCTGAAAAGCATTTTGCGGGCATAAAAACAAGAAACGTTGATATCTCTGTCAATTTCAGTTCAAACGTGTTACTAAGCTTACTAAAGGGTTATTGGGCCATACTAAACCATTTGGAAGTGGAATACATTCGTTTTGAGTGAAATCAACAATGTGAGGTCAAAAACACGTTGTTGGTCGAAAAGTGATTCTGGCGCTCTGAAAAGCATTTTGCAGGCATAAAAACAAGAAATGTTGATATCTCTGTCAATTTCAATGCAAACGTGTTACTAAGCTCAGCAATGGGTTATAGGGCCATACTCCACCATTTGGAAGTAGTTTTGAGCAAAATCAACCATGTAAAGTCAAAGACACGTTGTTGGTCGAAAAGTGATTCTGGCGCTCTGAAAAGCATTTTAAAGGCATAAAAACAAGAAACGTTGATATCTCTGTCAATTTCAATGCAAACGTGTTACTAAGCTCAGCAATGGATTATAGGGCCATACTCCACCATTTGGAAGTAGTTTTGAGTAAAATCAACCATGTAAAGTCAACAACACATTGTCTGTCAAAAAGTGATTCTGGCGCTCTGAAAAGCATTTTGCAGGCATAAAAACAAGACATGTTGATATCTCTGTCAATTTCAATGCAAACGTGTTACTAAGCTCAGCAATGGATTATAGGGCCATACTCCACCATTTGGAAGTAGTTTTGAGCAAAATCAACCATGTAAAGTCAAAAACACATTGTCTGTCAAAAAGTGATTCTGGCGCTCTGAAAAGCATTTTGCGGGCATAAAAACAAGAAACGTTGATATCTCTGTCAATTTCAGTTCAAACGTGTTACTAAGCTTACTAAAGGGTTATTGGGCCATACTAAACCATTTGGAAGTGGAATACATTCGTTTTGAGTGAAATCAACAATGTGAGGTCAAAAACACGTTGTTGGTCGAAAAGTGATTCTGGCGCTCTGAAAAGCATTTTGCAGGCATAAAAACAAGACATGTTGATATCTCTGTCAATTTCAATGCAAACGTGTTACTAAGCTCAGCAATGGATTATAGGGCCATACTCCACCATTTGGAAGTAGTTTTGAGCAAAATCAACCATGTAAAGTCAAAAACACATTGTCTGTCAAAAAGTGATTCTGGCGCTCTGAAAAGCATTTTGCGGGCATAAAAACAAGAAACGTTGATATCTCTGTCAATTTCAGTTCAAACGTGTTACTAAGCTTACTAAAGGGTTATTGGGCCATACTAAACCATTTGGAAGTGGAATACATTCGTTTTGAGTGAAATCAACAATGTGAGGTCAAAAACACGTTGTTGGTCGAAAAGTGATTCTGGCGCTCTGAAAAGCATTTTAAAGGCATAAAAACAAGAAACGTTGATATCTCTGTCAATTTCAATGCAAACGTGTTACTAAGCTCAGCAATGGGTTATAGGGCCATACTCCACCATTTGGAAGTAGTTTTGAGCTAAATCAACCATGTAAAGTCAAAGACACGTTGTTGGTCAAAAAGTGATTCTGGCGCTCTGAAAAGCATTTTGCAGGCATAAAAACAAGAAACGTTGATATCTCTGTCAATTTCAATGCAAACGTGTTACTAAGCTCAGCAATGGATTATAGGGCCATACTCCACCATTTGGAAGTAGTTTTGAGCAAAATCAACCATGTAAAGTCAAAAACACATTGTCTGTCAAAAAGTGATTCTGGCGCTCTGAAAAGCATTTTGCGGGCATAAAAACAAGAAACGTTGATATCTCTGTCAATTTCAGTTCAAACGTGTTACTAAGCTTACTAAAGGGTTATTGGGCCATACTAAACCATTTGGAAGTGGAATACATTCGTTTTGAGTGAAATCAACAATGTGAGGTCAAAAACACGTTGTTGGTCGAAAAGTGATTCTGGCGCTCTGAAAAGCATTTTAAAGGCATAAAAACAAGAAACGTTGATATCTCTGTCAATTTCAATGCAAACGTGTTACTAAGCTCAGCAATGGATTATAGGGCCATACTCCACCATTTGGAAGTAGTTTTGAGTAAAATCAACCATGTAAAGTCAAAAACACATTGTCTGTCAAAAAGTGATTCTGGCGCTCTGAAAAGCATTTTGCGGGCATAAAAACAAGAAACGTTGATATCTGTGTCAATTTCAGTTCAAACGTGTTACTAAGCTTACTAAAGGGTTATTGGGCCATACTAAACCATTTGGAAGTGGAATACATTCGTTTTGAGTGAAATCAACAATGTGAGGTCAAAAACACGTTGTTGGTCGAAAAGTGATTCTGGCGCTCTGAAAAGCATTTTAAAGGCATAAAAACAAGAAACGTTGATATCTCTGTCAATTTCAATGCAAACGTGTTACTAAGCTCAGCAATGGGTTATAGGGCCATACTCCACCATTTGGAAGTAGTTTTGAGTAAAATCAACCATGTAAAGTCAAAAACACATTGTCTGTCAAAAAGTGATTCTGGCGCTCTGAAAAGCATTTTGCGGGCATAAAAACAAGAAACGTTGATATCTCTGTCAATTTCAGTTCAAACGTGTTACTAAGCTTACTAAAGGGTTATTGGGCCATACTAAACCATTTGGAAGTGGAATACATTCGTTTTGAGTGAAATCAACAATGTGAGGTCAAAAACACGTTGTTGGTCGAAAAGTGATTCTGGCGCTCTGAAAAGCATTTTGCAGGCATAAAAACAAGAAATGTTGATATCTCTGTCAATTTCAATGCAAACGTGTTACTAAGCTCAGCAATGGGTTATAGGGCCATACTCCACCATTTGGAAGTAGTTTTGAGCAAAATCAACCATGTAAAGTCAAAAACACGTTGTTGGTCGAAAAGTGATTCTGGCGCTCTGAAAAGCATTTTGCAGGCATAAAAACAAGACATGTTGATATCTCTGTCAATTTCAATGCAAACGTGTTACTAAGCTCAGCAATGGATTATAGGGCCATACTCCACCATTTGGAAGTAGTTTTGAGTAAAATCAACCATGTAAAGTCAAAAACACATTGTCTGTCAAAAAGTGATTCTGGCGCTCTGAAAAGCATTTTGCAGGCATAAAAACAAGACATGTTGATATCTCTGTCAATTTCAATGCAAACGTGTTACTAAGCTCAGCAATGGATTATAGGGCCATACTCCACCATTTGGAAGTAGTTTTGAGCAAAATCAACCATGTAAAGTCAAAAACACATTGTCTGTCAAAAAGTGATTCTGGCGCTCTGAAAAGCATTTTGCGGGCATAAAAACAAGAAACGTTGATATCTCTGTCAATTTCAGTTCAAACGTGTTACTAAGCTTACTAAAGGGTTATTGGGCCATACTAAACCATTTGGAAGTGGAATACATTCGTTTTGAGTGAAATCAACAATGTGAGGTCAAAAACACGTTGTTGGTCGAAAAGTGATTCTGGCGCTCTGAAAAGCATTTTAAAGGCATAAAAACAAGAAACGTTGATATCTCTGTCAATTTCAATGCAAACGTGTTACTAAGCTCAGCAATGGATTATAGGGCCATACTCCACCATTTGGAAGTAGTTTTGAGTAAAATCAACCATGTAAAGTCAAAAACACATTGTCTGTCAAAAAGTGATTCTGGCGCTCTGAAAAGCATTTTGCGGGCATAAAAACAAGAAACGTTGATATCTGTGTCAATTTCAGTTCAAACGTGTTACTAAGCTTACTAAAGGGTTATTGGGCCATACTAAACCATTTGGAAGTGGAATACATTCGTTTTGAGTGAAATCAACAATGTGAGGTCAAAAACACGTTGTTGGTCGAAAAGTGATTCTGGCGCTCTGAAAAGCATTTTAAAGGCATAAAAACAAGACATGTTGATATCTCTGTCAATTTCAATGCAAACGTGTTACTAAGCTCAGCAATGGGTTATAGGGCCATACTCCACCATTTGGAAGTAGTTTTGAGTAAAATCAACCATGTAAAGTCAAAAACACATTGTCTGTCAAAAAGTGATTCTGGCGCTCTGAAAAGCATTTTGCGGGCATAAAAACAAGAAACGTTGATATCTCTGTCAATTTCAGTTCAAACGTGTTACTAAGCTTACTAAAGGGTTATTGGGCCATACTAAACCATTTGGAAGTGGAATACATTCGTTTTGAGTGAAATCAACAATGTGAGGTCAAAAACACGTTGTTGGTCGAAAAGTGATTCTGGCGCTCTGAAAAGCATTTTAAAGGCATAAAAACAAGAAACGTTGATATCTCTGTCAATTTCAATGCAAACGTGTTACTAAGCTCAGCAATGGGTTATAGGGCCATACTCCACCATTTGGAAGTAGTTTTGAGTAAAATCAACCATGTAAAGTCAAAAACACATTGTCTGTCAAAAAGTGATTCTGGCGCTCTGAAAAGCATTTTGCGGGCATAAAAACAAGAAACGTTGATATCTCTGTCAATTTCAGTTCAAACGTGTTACTAAGCTTACTAAAGGGTTATTGGGCCATACTAAACCATTTGGAAGTGGAATACATTCGTTTTGAGTGAAATCAACAATGTGAGGTCAAAAACACGTTGTTGGTCGAAAAGTGATTCTGGCGCTCTGAAAAGCATTTTGCAGGCATAAAAACAAGAAATGTTGATATCTCTGTCAATTTCAATGCAAACGTGTTACTAAGCTCAGCAATGGGTTATAGGGCCATACTCCACCATTTGGAAGTAGTTTTGAGCAAAATCAACCATGTAAAGTCAAAAACACGTTGTTGGTCGAAAAGTGATTCTGGCGCTCTGAAAAGCATTTTAAAGGCATAAAAACAAGAAACGTTGATATCTCTGTCAATTTCAATGCAAACGTGTTACTAAGCTCAGCAATGGATTATAGGGCCATACTCCACCATTTGGAAGTAGTTTTGAGTAAAATCAACCATGTAAAGTCAAAAACACATTGTCTGTCAAAAAGTGATTCTGGCGCTCTGAAAAGCATTTTGCGGGCATAAAAACAAGAAACGTTGATATCTCTGTCAATTTCAGTTCAAACGTGTTACTAAGCTTACTAAAGGGTTATTGGGCCATACTAAACCATTTGGAAGTGGAATACATTCGTTTTGAGTGAAATCAACAATGTGAGGTCAAAAACACGTTGTTGGTCGAAAAGTGATTCTGGCGCTCTGAAAAGCATTTTAAAGGCATAAAAACAAGAAACGTTGATATCTCTGTCAATTTCAATGCAAACGTGTTACTAAGCTCAGCAATGGATTATAGGGCCATACTCCACCGTTTGGAAGTAGTTTTGAGTAAAATCAACCATGTAAAGTCAAAAACACATTGTCTGTCAAAAAGTGATTCTGGCGCTCTGAAAAGCATTTTGCGGGCATAAAAACAAGAAACGTTGATATCTCTGTCAATTTCAGTTCAAACGTGTTACTAAGCTTACTAAAGGGTTATTGGGCCATACTAAACCATTTGGAAGTGGAATACATTCGTTTTGAGTGAAATCAACAATGTGAGGTCAAAAACACGTTGTTGGTCGAAAAGTGATTCTGGCGCTCTGAAAAGCATTTTAAAGGCATAAAAACAAGAAACGTTGATATCTCTGTCAATTTCAATGCAAACGTGTTACTAAGCTCAGCAATGGATTATAGGGCCATACTCCACCATTTGGAAGTAGTTTTGAGTAAAATCAACCATGTAAAGTCAAAAACACATTGTCTGTCAAAAAGTGATTCTGGCGCTCTGAAAAGCATTTTGCGGGCATAAAAACAAGAAACGTTGATATCTGTGTCAATTTCAGTTCAAACGTGTTACTAAGCTTACTAAAGGGTTATTGGGCCATACTAAACCATTTGGAAGTGGAATACATTCGTTTTGAGTGAAATCAACAATGTGAGGTCAAAAACACGTTGTTGGTCGAAAAGTGATTCTGGCGCTCTGAAAAGCATTTTAAAGGCATAAAAACAAGAAACGTTGATATCTCTGTCAATTTCAATGCAAACGTGTTACTAAGCTCAGCAATGGGTTATAGGGCCATACTCCACCATTTGGAAGTAGTTTTGAGTAAAATCAACCATGTAAAGTCAAAAACACATTGTCTGTCAAAAAGTGATTCTGGCGCTCTGAAAAGCATTTTGCGGGCATAAAAACAAGAAACGTTGATATCTCTGTCAATTTCAGTTCAAACGTGTTACTAAGCTTACTAAAGGGTTATTGGGCCATACTAAACCATTTGGAAGTGGAATACATTCGTTTTGAGTGAAATCAACAATGTGAGGTCAAAAACACGTTGTTGGTCGAAAAGTGATTCTGGCGCTCTGAAAAGCATTTTGCAGGCATAAAAACAAGAAATGTTGATATCTCTGTCAATTTCAATGCAAACGTGTTACTAAGCTCAGCAATGGGTTATAGGGCCATACTCCACCATTTGGAAGTAGTTTTGAGCAAAATCAACCATGTAAAGTCAAAAACACGTTGTTGGTCGAAAAGTGATTCTGGCGCTCTGAAAAGCATTTTGCAGGCATAAAAACAAGACATGTTGATATCTCTGTCAATTTCAATGCAAACGTGTTACTAAGCTCAGCAATGGATTATAGGGCCATACTCCACCATTTGGAAGTAGTTTTGAGTAAAATCAACCATGTAAAGTCAAAAACACATTGTCTGTCAAAAAGTGATTCTGGCGCTCTGAAAAGCATTTTGCAGGCATAAAAACAAGACATGTTGATATCTCTGTCAATTTCAATGCAAACGTGTTACTAAGCTCAGCAATGGATTATAGGGCCATACTCCACCATTTGGAAGTAGTTTTGAGCAAAATCAACCATGTAAAGTCAAAAACACATTGTCTGTCAAAAAGTGATTCTGGCGCTCTGAAAAGCATTTTGCGGGCATAAAAACAAGAAACGTTGATATCTCTGTCAATTTCAGTTCAAACGTGTTACTAAGCTTACTAAAGGGTTATTGGGCCATACTAAACCATTTGGAAGTGGAATACATTCGTTTTGAGTGAAATCAACAATGTGAGGTCAAAAACACGTTGTTGGTCGAAAAGTGATTCTGGCGCTCTGAAAAGCATTTTAAAGGCATAAAAACAAGAAACGTTGATATCTCTGTCAATTTCAATGCAAACGTGTTACTAAGCTCAGCAATGGATTATAGGGCCATACTCCACCATTTGGAAGTAGTTTTGAGTAAAATCAACCATGTAAAGTCAAAAACACATTGTCTGTCAAAAAGTGATTCTGGCGCTCTGAAAAGCATTTTGCGGGCATAAAAACAAGAAACGTTGATATCTGTGTCAATTTCAGTTCAAACGTGTTACTAAGCTTACTAAAGGGTTATTGGGCCATACTAAACCATTTGGAAGTGGAATACATTCGTTTTGAGTGAAATCAACAATGTGAGGTCAAAAACACGTTGTTGGTCGAAAAGTGATTCTGGCGCTCTGAAAAGCATTTTAAAGGCATAAAAACAAGACATGTTGATATCTCTGTCAATTTCAATGCAAACGTGTTACTAAGCTCAGCAATGGGTTATAGGGCCATACTCCACCATTTGGAAGTAGTTTTGAGTAAAATCAACCATGTAAAGTCAAAAACACATTGTCTGTCAAAAAGTGATTCTGGCGCTCTGAAAAGCATTTTGCGGGCATAAAAACAAGAAACGTTGATATCTCTGTCAATTTCAGTTCAAACGTGTTACTAAGCTTACTAAAGGGTTATTGGGCCATACTAAACCATTTGGAAGTGGAATACATTCGTTTTGAGTGAAATCAACAATGTGAGGTCAAAAACACGTTGTTGGTCGAAAAGTGATTCTGGCGCTCTGAAAAGCATTTTGCAGGCATAAAAACAAGAAATGTTGATATCTCTGTCAATTTCAATGCAAACGTGTTACTAAGCTCAGCAATGGGTTATAGGGCCATACTCCACCATTTGGAAGTAGTTTTGAGCAAAATCAACCATGTAAAGTCAAAAACACGTTGTTGGTCGAAAAGTGATTCTGGCGCTCTGAAAAGCATTTTGCAGGCATAAAAACAAGACATGTTGATATCTCTGTCAATTTCAATGCAAACGTGTTACTAAGCTCAGCAATGGATTATAGGGCCATACTCCACCATTTGGAAGTAGTTTTGAGTAAAATCAACCATGTAAAGTCAAAAACACATTGTCTGTCAAAAAGTGATTCTGGCGCTCTGAAAAGCATTTTGCAGGCATAAAAACAAGACATGTTGATATCTCTGTCAATTTCAATGCAAACGTGTTACTAAGATCAGCAATGGATTATAGGGCCATACTCCACCATTTGGAAGTAGTTTTGAGCAAAATCAACCATGTAAAGTCAAAAACACATTGTCTGTCAAAAAGTGATTCTGGCGCTCTGAAAAGCATTTTGCGGGCATAAAAACAAGAAACGTTGATATCTCTGTCAATTTCAGTTCAAACGTGTTACTAAGCTTACTAAAGGGTTATTGGGCCATACTAAACCATTTGGAAGTGGAATACATTCGTTTTGAGTGAAATCAACAATGTGAGGTCAAAAACACGTTGTTGGTCGAAAAGTGATTCTGGCGCTCTGAAAAGCATTTTAAAGGCATAAAAACAAGAAACGTTGATATCTCTGTCAATTTCAATGCAAACGTGTTACTAAGCTCAGCAATGGATTATAGGGCCATACTCCACCATTTGGAAGTAGTTTTGAGTAAAATCAACCATGTAAAGTCAAAAACACATTGTCTGTCAAAAAGTGATTCTGGCGCTCTGAAAAGCATTTTGCGGGCATAAAAACAAGAAACGTTGATATCTCTGTCAATTTCAGTTCAAACGTGTTACTAAGCTTACTAAAGGGTTATTGGGCCATACTAAACCATTTGGAAGTGGAATACATTCGTTTTGAGTGAAATCAACAATGTGAGGTCAAAAACACGTTGTTGGTCGAAAAGTGATTCTGGCGCTCTGAAAAGCATTTTAAAGGCATAAAAACAAGAAACGTTGATATCTCTGTCAATTTCAATGCAAACGTGTTACTAAGCTCAGCAATGGATTATAGGGCCATACTCCACCATTTGGAAGTAGTTTTGAGTAAAATCAACCATGTAAAGTCAAAAACACATTGTCTGTCAAAAAGTGATTCTGGCGCTCTGAAAAGCATTTTGCGGGCATAAAAACAAGAAACGTTGATATCTCTGTCAATTTCAGTTCAAACGTGTTACTAAGCTTACTAAAGGGTTATTGGGCCATACTAAACCATTTGGAAGTGGAATACATTCGTTTTGAGTGAAATCAACAATGTGAGGTCAAAAACACGTTGTTGGTCGAAAAGTGATTCTGGCGCTCTGAAAAGCATTTTAAAGGCATAAAAACAAGAAACGTTGATATCTCTGTCAATTTCAATGCAAACGTGTTACTAAGCTCAGCAATGGGTTATAGGGCCATACTCCACCATTTGGAAGTAGTTTTGAGCAAAATCAACCATGTAAAGTCAAAAACACGTTGTTGGTCGAAAAGTGATTCTGGCGCTCTGAAAAGCATTTTGCAGGCATAAAAACAAGACATGTTGATATCTCTGTCAATTTCAATGCAAACGTGTTACTAAGCTCAGCAATGGATTATAGGGCCATACTCCACCATTTGGAAGTAGTTTTGAGCAAAATCAACCATGTAAAGTCAAAAACACATTGTCTGTCAAAAAGTGATTCTGGCGCTCTGAAAAGCATTTTGCGGGCATAAAAACAAGAAACGTTGATATCTCTGTCAATTTCAGTTCAAACGTGTTACTAAGCTTACTAAAGGGTTATTGGGCCATACTAAACCATTTGGAAGTGGAATACATTCGTTTTGAGTGAAATCAACAATGTGAGGTCAAAAACACGTTGTTGGTCGAAAAGTGATTCTGGCGCTCTGAAAAGCATTTTGCAGGCATAAAAACAAGAAATGTTGATATCTCTGTCAATTTCAATGCAAACGTGTTACTAAGCTCAGCAATGGGTTATAGGGCCATACTCCACCATTTGGAAGTAGTTTTGAGCAAAATCAACCATGTAAAGTCAAAGACACGTTGTTGGTCGAAAAGTGATTCTGGCGCTCTGAAAAGCATTTTAAAGGCATAAAAACAAGAAACGTTGATATCTCTGTCAATTTCAATGCAAACGTGTTACTAAGCTCAGCAATGGATTATAGGGCCATACTCCACCATTTGGAAGTAGTTTTGAGTAAAATCAACCATGTAAAGTCAAAAACACATTGTCTGTCAAAAAGTGATTCTGGCGCTCTGAAAAGCATTTTGCGGGCATAAAAACAAGAAACGTTGATATCTCTGTCAATTTCAGTTCAAACGTGTTACTAAGCTTACTAAAGGGTTATTGGGCCATACTAAACCATTTGGAAGTGGAATACATTCGTTTTGAGTGAAATCAACAATGTGAGGTCAAAAACACGTTGTTGGTCGAAAAGTGATTCTGGCGCTCTGAAAAGCATTTTGCAGGCATAAAAACAAGAAATGTTGATATCTCTGTCAATTTCAATGCAAACGTGTTACTAAGCTCAGCAATGGGTTATAGGGCCATACTCCACCATTTGGAAGTAGTTTTGAGCAAAATCAACCATGTAAAGTCAAAAACACGTTGTTGGTCGAAAAGTGATTCTGGCGCTCTGAAAAGCATTTTGCAGGCATAAAAACAAGACATGTTGATATCTCTGTCAATTTCAATGCAAACGTGTTACTAAGCTCAGCAATGGATTATAGGGCCATACTCCACCATTTGGAAGTAGTTTTGAGTAAAATCAACCATGTAAAGTCAAAAACACATTGTCTGTCAAAAAGTGATTCTGGCGCTCTGAAAAGCATTTTGCAGGCATAAAAACAAGACATGTTGATATCTCTGTCAATTTCAATGCAAACGTGTTACTAAGCTCAGCAATGGATTATAGGGCCATACTCCACCATTTGGAAGTAGTTTTGAGCAAAATCAACCATGTAAAGTCAAAAACACATTGTCTGTCAAAAAGTGATTCTGGCGCTCTGAAAAGCATTTTGCGGGCATAAAAACAAGAAACGTTGATATCTCTGTCAATTTCAGTTCAAACGTGTTACTAAGCTTACTAAAGGGTTATTGGGCCATACTAAACCATTTGGAAGTGGAATACATTCGTTTTGAGTGAAATCAACAATGTGAGGTCAAAAACACGTTGTTGGTCGAAAAGTGATTCTGGCGCTCTGAAAAGCATTTTGCAGGCATAAAAACAAGACATGTTGATATCTCTGTCAATTTCAATGCAAACGTGTTACTAAGCTCAGCAATGGATTATAGGGCCATACTCCACCATTTGGAAGTAGTTTTGAGCAAAATCAACCATGTAAAGTCAAAAACACATTGTCTGTCAAAAAGTGATTCTGGCGCTCTGAAAAGCATTTTGCGGGCATAAAAACAAGAAACGTTGATATCTCTGTCAATTTCAGTTCAAACGTGTTACTAAGCTTACTAAAGGGTTATTGGGCCATACTAAACCATTTGGAAGTGGAATACATTCGTTTTGAGTGAAATCAACAATGTGAGGTCAAAAACACGTTGTTGGTCGAAAAGTGATTCTGGCGCTCTGAAAAGCATTTTAAAGGCATAAAAACAAGAAACGTTGATATCTCTGTCAATTTCAATGCAAACGTGTTACTAAGCTCAGCAATGGGTTATAGGGCCATACTCCACCATTTGGAAGTAGTTTTGAGCTAAATCAACCATGTAAAGTCAAAGACACGTTGTTGGTCAAAAAGTGATTCTGGCGCTCTGAAAAGCATTTTGCAGGCATAAAAACAAGAAACGTTGATATCTCTGTCAATTTCAATGCAAACGTGTTACTAAGCTCAGCAATGGATTATAGGGCCATACTCCACCATTTGGAAGTAGTTTTGAGCAAAATCAACCATGTAAAGTCAAAAACACATTGTCTGTCAAAAAGTGATTCTGGCGCTCTGAAAAGCATTTTGCAGGCATAAAAACAAGACATGTTGATATCTCTGTCAATTTCAATGCAAACGTGTTACTAAGCTCAGCAATGGATTATAGGGCCATACTCCACCATTTGGAAGTAGTTTTGAGCAAAATCAACCATGTAAAGTCAAAAACACATTGTCTGTCAAAAAGTGATTCTGGCGCTCTGAAAAGCATTTTGCGGGCATAAAAACAAGAAACGTTGATATCTCTGTCAATTTCAGTTCAAACGTGTTACTAAGCTTACTAAAGGGTTATTGGGCCATACTAAACCATTTGGAAGTGGAATACATTCGTTTTGAGTGAAATCAACAATGTGAGGTCAAAAACACGTTGTTGGTCGAAAAGTGATTCTGGCGCTCTGAAAAGCATTTTGCAGGCATAAAAACAAGACATGTTGATATCTCTGTCAATTTCAATGCAAACGTGTTACTAAGCTCAGCAATGGATTATAGGGCCATACTCCACCATTTGGAAGTAGTTTTGAGCAAAATCAACCATGTAAAGTCAAAAACACATTGTCTGTCAAAAAGTGATTCTGGCGCTCTGAAAAGCATTTTGCGGGCATAAAAACAAGAAACGTTGATATCTCTGTCAATTTCAGTTCAAACGTGTTACTAAGCTTACTAAAGGGTTATTGGGCCATACTAAACCATTTGGAAGTGGAATACATTCGTTTTGAGTGAAATCAACAATGTGAGGTCAAAAACACGTTGTTGGTCGAAAAGTGATTCTGGCGCTCTGAAAAGCATTTTAAAGGCATAAAAACAAGAAACGTTGATATCTCTGTCAATTTCAATGCAAACGTGTTACTAAGCTCAGCAATGGGTTATAGGGCCATACTCCACCATTTGGAAGTAGTTTTGAGCTAAATCAACCATGTAAAGTCAAAGACACGTTGTTGGTCAAAAAGTGATTCTGGCGCTCTGAAAAGCATTTTGCAGGCATAAAAACAAGAAACGTTGATATCTCTGTCAATTTCAATGCAAACGTGTTACTAAGCTCAGCAATGGATTATAGGGCCATACTCCACCATTTGGAAGTAGTTTTGAGCAAAATCAACCATGTAAAGTCAAAAACACATTGTCTGTCAAAAAGTGATTCTGGCGCTCTGAAAAGCATTTTGCGGGCATAAAAACAAGAAACGTTGATATCTCTGTCAATTTCAGTTCAAACGTGTTACTAAGCTTACTAAAGGGTTATTGGGCCATACTAAACCATTTGGAAGTGGAATACATTCGTTTTGAGTGAAATCAACAATGTGAGGTCAAAAACACGTTGTTGGTCGAAAAGTGATTCTGGCGCTCTGAAAAGCATTTTAAAGGCATAAAAACAAGAAACGTTGATATCTCTGTCAATTTCAATGCAAACGTGTTACTAAGCTCAGCAATGGATTATAGGGCCATACTCCACCATTTGGAAGTAGTTTTGAGTAAAATCAACCATGTAAAGTCAAAAACACATTGTCTGTCAAAAAGTGATTCTGGCGCTCTGAAAAGCATTTTGCGGGCATAAAAACAAGAAACGTTGATATCTGTGTCAATTTCAGTTCAAACGTGTTACTAAGCTTACTAAAGGGTTATTGGGCCATACTAAACCATTTGGAAGTGGAATACATTCGTTTTGAGTGAAATCAACAATGTGAGGTCAAAAACACGTTGTTGGTCGAAAAGTGATTCTGGCGCTCTGAAAAGCATTTTAAAGGCATAAAAACAAGAAACGTTGATATCTCTGTCAATTTCAATGCAAACGTGTTACTAAGCTCAGCAATGGGTTATAGGGCCATACTCCACCATTTGGAAGTAGTTTTGAGTAAAATCAACCATGTAAAGTCAAAAACACATTGTCTGTCAAAAAGTGATTCTGGCGCTCTGAAAAGCATTTTGCGGGCATAAAAACAAGAAACGTTGATATCTCTGTCAATTTCAGTTCAAACGTGTTACTAAGCTTACTAAAGGGTTATTGGGCCATACTAAACCATTTGGAAGTGGAATACATTCGTTTTGAGTGAAATCAACAATGTGAGGTCAAAAACACGTTGTTGGTCGAAAAGTGATTCTGGCGCTCTGAAAAGCATTTTGCAGGCATAAAAACAAGAAATGTTGATATCTCTGTCAATTTCAATGCAAACGTGTTACTAAGCTCAGCAATGGGTTATAGGGCCATACTCCACCATTTGGAAGTAGTTTTGAGCAAAATCAACCATGTAAAGTCAAAAACACGTTGTTGGTCGAAAAGTGATTCTGGCGCTCTGAAAAGCATTTTGCAGGCATAAAAACAAGACATGTTGATATCTCTGTCAATTTCAATGCAAACGTGTTACTAAGCTCAGCAATGGATTATAGGGCCATACTCCACCATTTGGAAGTAGTTTTGAGTAAAATCAACCATGTAAAGTCAAAAACACATTGTCTGTCAAAAAGTGATTCTGGCGCTCTGAAAAGCATTTTGCAGGCATAAAAACAAGACATGTTGATATCTCTGTCAATTTCAATGCAAACGTGTTACTAAGCTCAGCAATGGATTATAGGGCCATACTCCACCATTTGGAAGTAGTTTTGAGCAAAATCAACCATGTAAAGTCAAAAACACATTGTCTGTCAAAAAGTGATTCTGGCGCTCTGAAAAGCATTTTGCGGGCATAAAAACAAGAAACGTTGATATCTCTGTCAATTTCAGTTCAAACGTGTTACTAAGCTTACTAAAGGGTTATTGGGCCATACTAAACCATTTGGAAGTGGAATACATTCGTTTTGAGTGAAATCAACAATGTGAGGTCAAAAACACGTTGTTGGTCGAAAAGTGATTCTGGCGCTCTGAAAAGCATTTTAAAGGCATAAAAACAAGAAACGTTGATATCTCTGTCAATTTCAATGCAAACGTGTTACTAAGCTCAGCAATGGATTATAGGGCCATACTCCACCATTTGGAAGTAGTTTTGAGTAAAATCAACCATGTAAAGTCAAAAACACATTGTCTGTCAAAAAGTGATTCTG